>NC_092055.1:7065132-7365132 GCF_003086295.3 Arachis hypogaea
CATATCAATTTTATTCGTTTGCCAAATGCCTAACTACCATTTTTACTATTTTCCTCATTTATTTTCAAAGGTTACTTTAATTTCCAAGATCCTTCATCTTCTTCTTCATCATCATCAATAATATTCTTATTCTCTTTGGTCAAAGATTATTGAAGATCATAACCAATAAGCAAAAACAACTAGAGCTTAATTAGTGGAACCACATGTGATATTGTGAGTTGATACTTGCCATCATTTGCCACTTGCCATTTGGTAGGTGGTCAATTTTCAAATATGAAACCAAAATTAAAAGTTGGGAATTAAGGTCTTACAAAAATGAGTAGAGTTTTAATTTCTTGTTTCCCTTCTTTTTTTTGTCGAATAAATGACCATTTGTACTCATAAAAGATGAAAACGCTGACATAGGTATCACACTAAATCGAAACTAAACTTGTACCCGTGCAAGATGTTTTCTGTGTGACAAAAGTACCCCGTCTTTAGAAGGTTAGAGTGTCACGTAAAGTATTTTTGTCACACAAAAGACATTTTATGTGAATACAAGTTTAATTTCGATTTAATGTGGCTACATATGTCAGTGTTTTCATCTTTTTATGGATACAAATGATCATTTATTTTATTTTTTTTGTCACAAAAAAATGAAGAATACAAGAGTTTTGATTGACTTTGACAAATTTTTAGCCAATTCCTAAAGTGCAGAGGGGAGGATTTAATTTTGTTCAATGTGTGTAGCCCACAGAACCGGCATATTAAATAGTCCTCACAAATAATTAAGTAGATATTCAGAGTTTCATAGTTGATAAATTTTGTCGTTTATTAAGAAAGTGGGAACAGAAGTTAACCAATTTTTATATTAGGCAAAAAAAATAATAGTGGTGTAATGATCAAAGGTTAATTATAAATAATGATAGTAAAATAAATCAACTTTTAAATCATTCTTCCCTTACTTTTTGTCCAACACTAGATTGATTAAGTGGTAGGTTATATTATAAATATTTATTCGGTCTTTAAAAAGTTTTAAATCAGATGTTTTACTTTTTAACAAACTTTTATTCTCTAAAATTTTAAAATTATTCATGTTGAACAAATTAATCTTTCTATTATTTTAAAGAAGACTAATTTATTTTATAATTATATTTTTTGAACCAAATTATCTCTTTAAAAAATTGTTAGAAACTTAATACCTATATTAAAATTTTGACTAAAAATGACCAAAAATTAGTCTCTCAAAAGTAATTTTTAAAAACCTTATAATAATAATAATAATAATAATTTGTCAGAACCAAACTGTAAGATTTGAAATTTATTACTTTTTTTAAGTAAAAAAGCTCAACACAACAAGTTGGAGCAAAAGAAAAGAAACAAAAACTCATGACGCTAAAAATAACAATTTCTGACCATTTTTGACATTGTCATCAACAACCACAGGGTTCACCACTAATTTACTCATTAACTTGTAAAGGATCTATTAATAATATCTACCACACTTGAACCTTGATTTTTGAAGATTTTATCATTTTTTTTCTAGCTAAATTGTCGAGATGATCGCAAAAAAACCAACCAACCACCGCTTCCGTTCCATCTTTTTCATTGATATATTTGTTCAACTTTTATAGTGTTGCTTGATTTGAAATTTATTAAAAACTAATTTAATATTTATTCTAATTTTAAATTCGGTTTTAAAAACAAAAAATTTATGCTAAAAGATTCGCTCATAATTTTTCAAATTATTTGTTACTAAACAATAACAAAAGATTTTAAAAAAATAAAAAATAAATCTCCTATTGAGAGAGTTGAAACTTGAAAGTCGAAATAAACCTACGGATCCAATAAACTGGGAGCCAGAGTGGCAAAACCTGATCCAGATAGAAGTGGGAATGGAATTAGTTGATTCCAGTTTTGGATATGCTGCCTAAAAAGGACTATTACGAAACATAAATTATAGATTTTCGCTGTTATGTGCTGGAACTGGAACAGTAGCATTCTAGAAATCTTGCAAATTTGCAATACGTGGACTTTGAAATAAGATAAGTCTCTTTCATGCGGTGCCTCCCACCCCTTGAAAATGAAAACAAAATTTGAAAATTATACCTTGTTAATACAAACGTTACATAAAAAAAGGTCATAGATTTGAAGTCTAAAGTAAATTTTTGTTTTCTTGCTTACAAGTCTAAAGTGATTTTTATAATTTTTTCTTTTTTAAAGCTTGGTGCAAGTAATGATAGCAAAGAAAAGGGTCTTGTTCACATGAATCATTTGTTTCATATCTAGTTCTAATTCGAATTTCGCTTAGAAAGCAACTGAGCATATGACTCACGTATTTTAAAAAAGAGTCACTTAAATAAAGATGTTTAAAAAAAATTTTAAAAATATTTTTTAATAATTAAAATTTAATACATATAATTATTAAAATTATTTTAGTCAAAATTAGATCAGATAAATTGATCTGGCTAAAAAATAATAATTTATATCTTAAATCAATCTAAATTAATATTTTTATAAAAAATAATTATAATATTCTTATTATTATTATTTTATATATATATTTTTTTAGAATCTTAAATCTTAATTCTTCTCTTTTCTTTGTGTTATAATAGGGTTATTTAAGGTTCTCAAAATAATATATATATATATATATATATATATAATAAGAGTATTTTAGTCATTTTTTATATAAAAAAAATATTAATTTAGATCGGTCAAATGTTTGGTTTATCAATTTTTCGGCAAAAGTCAATTTATCTGATCTAATTTTGACAAAAATAATATGATTTAATTGATTACATGTATTAAATTTTAATTACTAGAAAATACCTTAAAAAAAATATTTTAAGTGTCTTTATCTGAGTAGCTCTTATCTAAAAAATAATGTTTACTTTCGTAAATATATTTTTATATCAAATAATAACTGAAAACTATTAAATAATAATTTAGTTAAACATATTAAATTATTTTTTATTTTTTATTTGTTATTTTTACAAGAAGACAATTTTATACGAGTAATCACCATCTAAATAAATAATGCTACCATCTATGTGATTAATCTCAAACATCAATATTGAAGCTGATATATGATCAAAGATTTGGTCGAAAATCCAGTCTCATATATTCCTCTGAACTTGCTAGGCAGCGTAGTTTTCAGCAGAACTGCAAAAGCTATATACATGTTTATTACATGGCTACCATAGCAGCTTCTTGGTTACATAGTTATAATTAGGGTTGGAAGTGAGTCAAGTCAGCTCATGAACTAGTTTGAATTCGACTTATTAATAGTTTGATAAGCTAAACCCATGAGTTGGTGAGCTAAACTTGAGTTTGGATTTGAGCTCATAAATTAAATAAATCAAACTTGAACTTGGATAAACTCAGTTCATTAGTTCGTAAACTGACTCGATTATATATTAAAAGTATAGATTAAATGCGTATAGGATAATATATATATATATATATATATATATAATTTTACATATATATTAATGTTCTTAATTGTTTAAAATTTTATAGTCATCATTTTTTATATATAATTTTAATGTAGGACATAAATAAAAAATTTATAATTGATAGATAGATAATATATTAAATTTATTTTTTTAATATTTTTAATATATATAAGTTATAATTTATTGATATAGAATTATAGATTATGTTCCTATTATTTGAGTTAGCTCGTGAGCTCGAGCCAGCTCATGAGATTTCGTTGAACCGAGTTTGAGCTTACAAAATAGGATCAATTGTTAATGAGTCGAGTTGTGAACCAAGCTTAATTTTCGTGAATCGAACTTGAATTTGGTCTAATTTGACTCACTTCCAACCGTAGTTGTAACAACTTAATTTATGTAAAAAATAAGTACACACAACTTGATACCTAAGATCTGTAGTCTATATATTTAAATTTGTTTTTGTTAACGAATAGAGTTATAAAAGTCACAAGTCACAACACAGCATAATTATGCTATTTAAATAGATGAGGTACACTTCACTTATTAAGAACACAGAAGATGTGTACTTGTAAAAGAAATTATCCGTGTGTGTTTCAAGTGTAAAGTTAAATAGAATTAACTGCATACTTTATTTCAAAATCAAGATGATTTTTTTATAAGTAATGAACTATTAATTTTGAAATAAATAACGATAAAAAGATTAATGATTATGTAGTTACATACTTATGATATTTAAAAAGAATATTTTTATTGAAGTTATTATATTGATTGATTTCAACTTAGTTATAATAGCCAGATCAATTATAATAATATTATAAAAAGTTTGATTATGTTAAGGTAGGGAATTATTTTATTAACAAAAATATATAAAATAATATTTATTATTAATATACACAAATGATGAGTAATTTGGAAAATCCAATAAAAGTTTTCAAATTGAACGAGTTGATATCTCTTGATAAAAAGAATATTGACCTAGTCAAAGAGGGTAAGACAAGTTAGATATGGTGGATCCAATAATTATGGAAAAAATTGACAATGTAACTAATGCCACCGAATCAAATCTCGGTGCATATTCAGCCACCACCAACGTAACAGAATCCATATAACTAAACTAATCAGTGACCAATGCGTGTGGTGAATTGGTGATCCAATCTAATTGTAAGCTGTAACAACAAACAAGGTAGAATAATATATATTACATCTACATGCACTCTAATTTCCTTGCACTTGCTGGTTTCATTTATCCCAAGTGCACCATTATTAAATTCAGAAGACATTGGTTGTACTCCTAAGTCCTAATGATTCATGATTGATACCCCACCAACCATGTAAATGAATGCAGTATAATAAGGGGTTTCTTAAGAGTTCAAATAATATACCTACCTAAGTGAATGAATATTCTATCTGCTACTCATTATAGTTGTAATAATTTTTGTCAACGAGAACTTAAGCTTTGTTTGTTTATAAATATAGAATACTAAAATAAAAATATAAAAATATTATATTTAAAGATATTAAATTAGTATATTTTATTTTTATTTTAACAAAAAAAAACACAAAAATATTAATAAAAAATATAATTTAATTTTTTATTATTTTATTAAATTTTAATAATTATATTTTTTATTATTATATATTTTTTTAAACTTTTTGAATAAAAAATAATAAATTAAATTTTTTATTATTTATTTTAATTTATTACTAAATAAAATATAAAAATATTAATATTTGTGTTTCTGTTCTTGTGTTTTATTTATAATATTTTATTTTGTCTTATTCTCAAAATTAAACACAAATTATAGAATAGTATATACATAGGGAAGTATATACTGCAAATTGAAGTACCAATAAACATTCTACATTTCTACCTAGTATTTATAACTCTTATCAGGTAAAGATGAGAAAGATCTTAGTTTTCTTATTGCTGAAGCAGTATTCAGTATACAATAACTAAGGCTGCGTATTGAGAATAGGATAAAACAAGATACTGAAAATAAGATATAAAAAATAGAAATATAAAATTTTGTATTTTTATATTCTGTTTTGTGATTAACTAAAAAAAATTATAAAAATTTAATTTATTCTTATTTTTTTTATTTAAAAAATTTGAGACAAAAAATATAATTATAAAAAATTAACAAGAATAATAAAAAAAATAAAAAATAAGTTGTGTCATTTGTTAGTGTCTCTGTGTCTTTCCTGTCAATATGGACACAAAATACACTAATTAAATATCTATGAACATATTGTCTTTGTCCATGTTTCTTCTGTTAAATACAATTTTGTGTCTCTATATCTCTATTTCAATGTTCTACTGTTTCTATAAACAAATGCAGCCTAAGTGACACAAATATATATTCTGATGCTCAAATTACTAAGAGACACGTGAGAGTAATGGTATAATTTAGAAACTTTTTTTTCTTTGGTAATGATATAATTAGAATTATAATTAGTATTTTTATCTGTAATAACATTACGGGAATATAAATTTTTTAAAATTATGGTCCATTTTGTTCTAACAGTATAGATTATACATGGTACGAAAGATTTATAAAATCATGCTACTTTTATAAAAAAAAGTCATAAGTTGGCAAAAGTCTTTGACTAAGAAGATTAAGGTATCTGTAGATAAAAAATCAAATAATAAGATTTTTAGTTATTATTTTTATATGAAAAAGTCTAATTTTTTATTAATAATTAATTTTGACATTCGTTATCTAAAATTTAAAATAATTTAACATGCATACTTTTACATTTAATTAGGTGTTAAGTCTGTTGCACAAATAGAAATAATTAATTTTTATACTTGATATTTAAAAATAATATTTTTTCTCTCTATGTATATAAAAATATAATTAGATATTAGCATAAAAAAATTATACTGATAGTTATTAAATTAACTCATCTATAATTTTTTTTAAAACAATTGAATCTTGATTTTAACTTTTAATTATAACATTAGTATTCTCTCCAAATTATATCTAATAAATATTTGAAAGAAAATAAATGAAAATATATATTAGAAAGATAAGTGGTGAAAATTTAAAACTAAATAAAAAATTAAAAAAATATGTATATAATAATAATAATATTTTTTATATGAATTATATTTTTGTTAATTTTATTTTTTGTAGAACAGAAAAATAGAAAAAATAGAGAATGAGAGAAAAGAGAGGGAAAAATAAAGATGAAGAATGAGACTGAGAGTGAGAGTTTGTTAATTTTAGAAGAAAAAATTTTATTTTAATTGTAAAAAAATATTGGATGACATATTTTGATTTGTCAAATTCTTAATATAAAATATAAATTATATATAGAGAGTAGAAATGGTAGAGAGAAATAGAAAAATGGAGAGAAGTAGATCAGAGAATTTAGGAAAGGAGTTTATTAATTTTGAAAAAAATATTTTCTCTCAATTTTAATAAGAGAGTGTCATGTGACACATTTGATTATTAAATTAGATAGTAATAAATGATACATAGTATATGTATATTTCAATTTCAATTTTAATATTTTAATTTTAATTTAAATACAATTAAAGAATGTCATGTTGTACATTTTGATTGGAAATTAGTAATTAGTCATTGATATTGATATTGATAATGACATATAAAATAGATAGAGTGGTTGAAGGAAAGAGAGAAATAGAAAAAAGAAGAGGGCGGATGAGAGAACTCTTTAATTTTAGAGGGAAATATTTGATTTCAATTGCAATGAGAGAGTGACATGTGACACATTTTGGTTGTAAAATTAGTAGGGAGGGGGAAAGAATTATTTAATTTTAATTACAATGAGAGAGTGACATGTGGTACATTTTGCTTGTAAAATTAATAAAGAGAACAAGTGTAATTACCCGTGCCATGCACGTGATAAGATTGAAATTATAATTTTAAATTATTTTTTAAAATTAATTTGACTTATAATAATTTGATTAATAAAAAAGTAACATGTTATGCATTGTTTGTTTCTTTTTTTTTTAATTTAGTGTTAATTGGATTAACTCTAAAATAGTTATTAATCGATTTTAATAATTTACTTTCTTCAATAAATCAGACATATATATTGAATGCGATCATAAATAATATAGTAATAGTTAAATCCACTAACAAATATATTGGCTATTATCACACTATAAAACAAATTAAATATAAAGACTATTAGCACTTATAAATCTATAAAATCGCATTGTTTTTGATTCGTGCAAGGGTTTACTTATAAAATAAACTTAAAATATGAGCAAAAAATATTTATAAAATGGACCTAACATCACTTGAAAGAATCATTGAAAATAATCAACTTACCTTATCATTCATGAAAACTATTTCTATGTAAGTTGTCTTGTTCTTGTCAAATTTGGATGAGACTTTCCATAACTTTATAATTCTTGCTTTTATTTTTTAAACTTTTTCATTACATAATCTACCATAGGTAACACTGTTGATAGAATCGTAGTTAGTAGCTCTTAGGTATGAAAAATAATAAACAGAAGAAGATCTATATCTGAAATACGAATTTTCTAGATGATAAATAATTGTAATAATTCACTATTAATCTTTATATATATTATATATATACACATACTAATTATACACGGTAATAATTAGCAAATATTTTTAATGGAGATATACTTGCTACAATTAGGTAAAATTTATGACATTATATTTTATTAACCTTTATGATTAATTCAATAGAGATGCTTACTCAATATATATATTATCTACATTAATTATATGCCAATATTTTTAAGAAAGAACCAAAAGAGGAGATATATAAATATATATAATATTATTGCTATATAAAAAACATACATAAATTGCTACATTTTTTTATTATATTATATAATTTAAAATTATAGTATCATGTTATTATTAATTCTAGATACTTGCTATAATTATATTAAATTTAATTATACCTCTAAATAAATAAAATAGATAACATTCAATATTATTTTTTTTTTACATTCAATATTTACTGTAAATATAAAAAGTAAAATAATTAATAAAAAAATATGAGCAGAAAATAAAACATATTAATTAAAATTCAATTTGTTATCTAATTAATCTTGTGTCCATACAATATAACTTTACGAAAATGCTATGAATCACAACCTTTTTCATTCTACAAAAAAAATACTATATGTAATCTTTAGTAGTACAAAAATAATTATAAGAATTAATTATTGATATTGATATTAATCACAATTGATTATTGATACCCTAATTTTTTAAAAATATATTTTACCTTTTTAAAATATAATGCATGTACCGTGTAGACCTTATTATTATTATTATTTACTAATTGATACTATCTCCTAATAAAATTATTGCACTTGAATGAGAATTAAAACTATATCAATTAATATAATCAAAATGATTAAAAGTATCGATAATTTAATATAATTATAATGAAGATATTTTCTTAAATTAATATAATCATGCATTATTCATGAGTTAATTGTGTTTGCTATCAAGTATAATTATAATTTTAAGTTATTTTATTAATAATAAGATAACTCAGACATGCATGGGATAATAACATTGCACATCATATTATTTATTTATTTATTAAATTATTATAATTTAAATTAATTTTAATAGATTAATTTAAAATTTTAATTTTAATTTTATCACGTACCATGTACGTGTTATTAAAATTCTGTTAGTAAAATATTATAACCTGTGCATGACATGGGTTATTATTAAAACAAGTTATTTTATTATTAATTTTAATAGATTATTATAATAATTTTTTATTTATGTATACGTATATATTAATTTTGTTAAATAATTCTTTTTCTCTATATATATATATATATATATATGTATATTACTGTAATTTTTCTTAATATATATACATATACATAAATAATTATATACATATACATAAATAAAAAATATATGAATTATATTTTGTTAAACTCCATGTTACCGGTTATTAAAAATTCTTTCTCTCTCTCTATATATATATATATGTATATTACTGTAATTTTTCTTAATATATATACATATACATAAATAATTATATACATATACATAAATAAAAAATATATGAATTATATTTTATTAAACTCCATGTTACCGGTTATTAAAAATATTTAAATCACATATATTAATTATTTTTTGTTATAATTATTTTATTTTATATATATGATTATTTTTTATTCTAATATAGTGTTAATTGGATTAACTCTAAAATAGTTATTAATCGGTTTTAATAATTTATTTTTTTTCAATAAATCAGACATATATACTGAATGCGATCATAAATAATATAATAATAGTTAAATCCACCAATAAATATATTAGTTATTATCACACTATAAAACAAATTAAATATAAAGGTTAGTAGCACTTATAAATCTATAAAATCGTACTGTTTTGTTCGCGTGCAAGGGTTTACTTATCAAATAAACTTAAAATATGAATAAAAAATATTTATAAATTAGACATAGCATCATTTAAAAGAATAATGGAAAATAATCAACTTACCTTATCATCCATGAGAACCATTTCTATGTAAGTCATCTTGTTCTTGTCAAATTTGGATGAGACTTTGCATAACCTTATATATTAATTTTGTTAAATATATATATATTACGATAGTTTTTCTTAATATATATATACATATATATAAATAATTCTATACATATACATAAATAAAAAATATATGAATTATATTTTATTAAATTATATGTTACCAGTTATTAAAAATATTAAAATATATGAACAAAAAATATTTATAAAATGGACCTAACATCACTTGAAAGAATCATGAAAAATAATCAACTTACCTTACTGTTACGGTGGGTAACCGGAGATTAATGGGCTGGACGGTGTTGGTTGGCCCAGACGTACGAAGGAGGAGGCTTTCAGGTGGGTCTGCAACTCAGTGCACTCCGTCCGACCTGTACGCGTGAAAGAATGGGGGGTGGTACCTGCAAAGACACTCCGATGCCTAAGTCAGCAAGGGTGTTAGCAGATCTAGAGAGTATTGGAACTTAAAGATACCTGAAAGGTGTTAGTGTATTTATAGTGGTGATCTAATAACTACCGTTGGAGTAGTGCCACTTTTCTAGGGTGTTAACCGTCCCTTTATCTTAGGGAAGTTAAGATATGGCTCGTGGAAGTGGTTAGAGAGATTCTAGGGGCAGTTACTCATTCAAATGAGTGCTTATCTGCCAGCTAACCCTCGTTCCCGACTTCCTTAGAGCAAGTCGAGACGAGTACCGACTTTGTAGTGGCTGATCTGGTGAAAGGTGAGGTCAACCCTTTGGGTTGGGCCTTTTTACTTGGACCATGAGCCTTAATCGTTGGACCAGGATATGAACAGTGCCCCTACTCGAGCCCAATTTCTCTTTAGGATTTGAGTTCGAGTATACTACTCGGGGTTGTGACCGACGTGATGTTTCGAAACCGACGTGACTTTTGTGACCTTTTGGTTCTGACAGTTACGTCTAATCAAGCGTCGTGTCCGTTAGGGATGTGCGTAGGGATTGATGGTCTTGGTAACGGTGCATTTTTATTAATGACTGCTCCGTTTTTACCATTGTGTCCCTAACGTACTTATAAATACTTTCCCTCTCTTTCATTGTTTCGTTTCTGCGATTTTTCAAATTTCCCCTTCATTCGTTCGTGCTGCATTTTTGCATTTTCGAAGGCTTTCGTTTTCTCCAACCCTCATTTTCGGATAAAGGTTAGTTCTTTTTGTAACATGCTTTTTTATTTGCGTGCCTTCATTTTGTAGATAGGTTGGTTTGTAGACTTCAGTTCCATACTTCCTCCTTTAGAGACCGTGTTTTTTATTTTCCCTTTTCTTTTTCCCTTGTAGGTTTTTGCTACCTTTTTAAGAAAAAGAAATGGCTTCCGTAGATATCCTTTCTCAATGGGTTGATGTCACGGTCCTAGGGGAGGAACCCTCGGTCGATACTGAGTTTATCACCAACCTTCGCACTCACCACAGAATTTGTACTTCTGAGGATGACGAGCCGAAGTACGAATTGGTAGTCCCGGGTCCTGAAGACCGGGTTTACTTTGGGAGAGTCAATGAGGCGGCCCCTCATTTTTTCTTTATGTATGAGTGCATGATCACCCGTTTGGGTGTTTTCCTTCTTTTTTCAAACTTTGAGATATCTGTTTTGCATCACTGCCGAGTTGCCCCTACCCAGCTTCACCCCAATTCTTGGGGTTTTTTGAAAATTTACCAATTTATTAGCCAGGCTTTGGAGTTTCCGACTTCTTTGAAGATTTTTTTCTATCTCTTCCACATGACCAAACCCTTCAGTGGGCTAAACAATAAGCAACAATGGGTGTCTTTCCAAGCCATACAGGGTCAGAGAGTTTTTACCCTTTTTGATGAATCCTTCCATGACTTTAAAAATTATTTTTTCAAAGTTTAAGCCGTAGAGGGTCACCATCCCTTTTTTCTGAATGATAATTCTTCTCCCCGATTTCCTTTATACTGGCTGGAGGCCTCCCCCTGCGAGAAATATGGTCTGGATGACCTGGATGAGGTAGAGGCAGCCATTGTGGGGTTCCTCCGAGAAGTGTGGGGGAGGTCCCCATACTTGGAAAGTAAAAAGTTTCTCCAGGGGTCTCCGACCTTTGTCCAGGCACAGCTAGGTAGCTTTTATTTGTTTGTTAGATTTCCGATTTGTCTGACTGACTTTTCCGACTTGTCTGATCTATCTGTTATTGTCCTTTCAGAGATGGCAAAGGCAAACGCTCAGGAGTCTTACCAAAGGGTCCAGGAGGCTAAAGCAAGATCTCGTGCCAGGACTGGTGGCGCCATGGGCGGTTATCTCTCCTCCTCCTCCTCCTCGGAACGTTGGGACTCCCTCTCAGCCCATTGTAATTTCTTCTTCAACTTTCTCTCAGCCGCCCCCCTCTGCTCGACCTTCTCCTGAGCCAGAGAATAAGAAGCGCAAGACCTTAGAGTCTGGCTCTTCTGGTGAGGTGAAGGCGGATGCTCTTGCATTCGTCCGAAAGAACATCTATCCCAATGTTCGTATAAGCATGGATGATGTTTCTGTTCGGCGCCACCTTACCACTCTGGTTGAGGAGAGCCTTAAGGCGGCGGGGGTTTATGGCAAACTCTTAGATATTTTCGAGAAGGCTCCTCTCAGCTCTTTAGGGATGACCTCGAGGGTCGAAGAGCTGGAAGGAAGGCTTCTCATATATCAGGAGCATGAGGGGAAGTTGAAGGAGGAAGTCGCCAAGCTGAGGGAGGAGAGAGATAACCTCCGGGAGAGGGAGAGGAAGTTGCAAGCCCAATGCAACATGGAGGTCGGTTTGAGGAAGACAGCACAGGATAGCTATCAAAGTTTGTTTAATGATCTTGTGTCTGTGAAAAATGATCTGCTGAATTCTCGGAAGGCATACGCCGAGTTGGAGGACTCTATTGCTGATGGCGCTGAGGAGGCTTGGAGGATCTTTAAGGAGCAGGTTGGAGTCATTGCTCCTGACTTGGACCTCTCTCCTTTAGATCCTGATAAGGTTGTCATCGATGGTGCCATTGTGGATCCCCCTGTCCCCGAGATTATTTTCGAGTCAGATTTGAAGACTCGGGGGCAAAGGATTATAGAGTCTCCTCCTCGCCCTAAGGATGCCCCGAGTTCCTCCACAGTTCCTCCGACTTCCTCTTCATCTCCTATGGATGCCTCTCTTCCCGGCCCTGGTGGTGTTCCTCCTGGCTCTGGTGATGGTGATCCGTCTACTCTCCTTCCTAAAAAATAATTTTGTTGGCTATATGGGGGCCCGGCCTGTGGGTCCCCCTTTTTTAAACTCTTTCTTTGTTTGTGTTGGTGGTGATTGAACAATTTCTTTTGGCCTTTTAAGGCCGTAAACAAAATATTTATAAGTACCCTTTTTTGGATAAGGGTTTTGAGTTTCGGAAAATACCCTTTTTTGACTAAGGGTCTAAGTTACCTTATGCGTGCATGCTTCTCTGATTTCGAACTTCCCTTTGATCTTTTCTGGAAAAATCTTTTTCTTTGGCTTTGTCTGCCTTTCTGAACCTTTTTATTTTAAGGATCTTTAGGGCAGCCTTTTAATCTTTTCTTAGGTTTTTTTCCTATCTCTTTTTGGTTATTCCTAGTACTCAATTTCGTTTTATTGAGTTTTTATGACTTAGGCTACTTTCGTGATTCATTTTTGCTTTACTCGGTTTTCCATTCCGACTTATGAGTCGGGATGTTTCTGTGTTTATCATGATCACCTTCTGTAACCTCTTTACACCGACTTGTACCTCGTCGTTTTATCCTGACGACCATCTAGGTCGGTTCATGGGATTTTCACGTTTTGTCGAGCTTAAGTCGGCGCGTTTCGTCGAAAGAAAATACAAAAAAGGAATTTGCAAGAGATATATATGAAAAAAGATCTTTTATTAATTGGGGAGGTACCTTATTGCTACTAAGGGTTTTTGACAATCTATTTCCCTTAGTCTCTACTATGATGCCTCGTTAAAAACCCTTCTCCAGAAAAAACCCTTTGGTTTTGGGAAAAAATCATGAAGTTGGGAAAAGAGTACATCAGGGAGTAGAGTTCGCTTTTAGCTATAGTACCTTTTCATATTACAAGCATGCCACGACCTTGGTAACTCGGTGCCGTCCAAGTCGGTTACTTTATAATAGCCCTTTCCTAAGACCTCATTGATTTTGTATGGTCCTTTCCAGTTTGCAGCGAGCTTTCCTTCTCCTGATTTATTGACTCCAATGTCGTTTTTGATCAAGACTAAGTCACTTGGGGTGAATGCTCTTCGAATGACTTTTTTGTTGTATCTTGTAGTCATCCTTTGTTTCAACGCTGCTTCTCTTATCTGGGCTTCTTCTCGGACCTCGGGAAGCAAGTCGAGCTCCTCTTTGTGCCCCTGTATATTTCTGATCTCGTCATGGAGAATCACTCTTGGGCTTTATTCGTTGACTTCTATTGGGATCATGGCTTCTACGCCATAGACTAGTCGGAAGGGTGTTTCTCTAGTGGCGGATTGGGGGGTTGTCCTGTAAGCCCATAGCACTTGTGGGAGCTCTTCGGCACAGGCTCCTTTTGTATCTTGTAATCTTTTCTTTAGCCCTGCCAGTATGACTTTGTTGGCTGCCTCGGCTTGCCCATTGGCTTGCGGGTGTTCTACCGAGGTGAACTGGTGTTTGATCTTCATACTGGCTACTAGGCTTCTAAAGGTAGAGTCGGTGAATTGGGTTCCATTATCTGTAGTAATAGAATGAGGTATCTCATACCTTGTGATGATATTTTTGTAGAGGAACCTCCGACTTCTTTGTGCGGTGATGGTGGCCAATGGTTCTGCCTCTATCCACTTTGTGAAATAGTCTATTCCCACAATCAGGTATCTGACTTGTCCTGGCGCTTGGGGAAAGGGTCCTAGCAAATCCATTCCCCATTTTGCAAAAGGCCATGGAGAAGTGATACTGATGAGCTCCTCCGGGGGAGCCACATGGAAATTTGCATGCATCTGGCATGGTTGGCACTTTTTCACAAATTTCGTGGCATCTTTCTGCAAGGTCGGCCAGTAGAATCCAGCTCGGATCACTTTCCTGGCTAGTGACTTTGCTCCGAGATGATTTCCGCAGATCCCACTGTGGACTTCTTCCAACACTTCGATGGTTTTTGAAGTCGGTACACATTTTAGTAATGGTGTTGATATCCCCCTTCTGTAGAGGATATTTCTCACCAAAGTGTAATGTTGTGCTTCCCTTCGGATCTTCTTAGCCTCTTTCTCCTCCTTGGGGAGGATGTCGAATTTCATGTATTCGATCAAGGGGTTCATCCAACCAAGGCTTAATCCGACTATCTCAAGGACCTCTTGTTTGTCTTCTACTTTTACCACGGAGGGTTTTTGGAGAGTTTCTTGGATCAGGCTTCTGTTATTCCCTCCTGGCTTGGTACTTGCCAACTTGGATAGGGCGTCTGCTATGCTATTTAGATCCCGAGTTATGTGTTTAACCTTGGTTTCTGCAAAGCGCCCAAGATGTTCCAGAGTTTTTTCCAAGTATCTTTTCATATTTGGGTCCTTTGCCTGATACTCTCCACTTATCTGGGAGGTTATTACTTGCGAATCGCTGTATATCATCACTTTTGTAGCACCGACTTCTTCCGCCAGCTTCAATCCAGCAATCAAGGCTTCATACTCCACCTGATTATTTGAAGCTGAGAATTCAAATTTGAGGGAAACCTCTATTTGGGTCCCTCTTTCGTCCACCAATATTATGCCTGCACCGCTTCCTGTTTTGTTTGAGGATCCATCTACATAAAGTTCCCATGTAGTTGGTTTTTCCTCTTGGTCTCCCGCGTATTCCGCAATGAAGTCGGTGAGGCACTGGGCTTTGATCGCCGTCCGAGTTTCATACTTCAAGTTAAACTCGGAGAGTTCTATTGCCCACTGAACCATTCTCCCTGCAACATCCGTCTTTTGGAGGATTTGCTTCATGGGTTGGTTCGTGCGAACTCTTATTGTGTGAGCTTGAAAGTAAGGCCGTAGCCTTTGTGAGGCTACTACTAAGGAGTAGGCAAACTTCTCTAGTTTGTGGTACCTTAGCTCAGGGCCTTGTAGAACTTTACTGATGAAATATACTGGGTGCTGTTCGACCTCGTCTTCTCTTATCAGGGCCGACGAGACGGCCTTGTCTGCTACAGATAAGTATAGGACGAGGTCTTCCCCAGCTATGGGTCGGGTCAGAATAGGAGGTTGGCTCAAGAATCTTTTGAACTCTTGGAACGCCTCCTCGCATTCCGGAGTCCATTCGAATTGACATCCCTTTCTCAATAAGGAGAATAGTGGAAGGGATTTTAGTGCTGATCCTGCCAAGAATCTGGAGAGGGCTGCAAGTCGGCCGTTCAGTTGCTGGACCTCTCTTAAACAGGTCGGGCTTTTCATCTCCAAGACAGCTCTACACTTGTCGGGATTAGCTTCAATTCCTCTTTGTGTTAGCATAAATCCTAGGAATTTTCCTGCCTCTACTGCGAAGGCACACTTTGAGGGATTTAGTCTCATCCCGTGTAACCTTATGGTGTCGAAGACTTGTGAGAGGTCTGCCAAGAGATTGACTTCTTTCTTGGTTTTTACCAGTATGTCGTCGACGTATACTTCCATTAGGCTTCCAAGGTGAGAGGCAAACACCTTATTCATCAGCCTCTGGTATGTGGCCCCTGCATTCTTTAATCCAAACGGCATGACCACGTAGCAAAAATTAGCTCTGGGCATGATGAATGATGTTTTCTCCTGATCTGGCTCATACATCGGGATTTGGTTATACCCCGAGTAGGCGTCCATGAATGACAAGTATTGATACCCCGAGCTGGAGTCTACCAGGGTGTCAATACTTGGCAGTGGGTAAGGGTCCTTGGGACAGGCCTTATTCAAGTCGGTATAGTCGACACACATTCTCCATTTACCATTTTGTTTTTTGACTAGCACTACATTGGCTAGCCATGTTGGGTACTTGACTTCTCTGATGAAGCCGGCTTCTAGGAGCGCTTGTACTTGCTCTTCTACTATTAGGGCTCGTTCTGGGCCGAGCTTGCGTCTTCTTTGTTGTACAGGTCGGGACCCCGGATAAACCGAGAGCTTATGGGACATGAGCTCGGGGTCTATTTCAGGCATGTCGGAGGCCTTCCAAGCGAAGAGATTGGAATTATCTCTTAGGAGCTTAGTCAACCCTTGTTTTAGGGTTTCCCCTAGGTTGGCCCCTATGTGGGTACTTTTTTCCTCCCCTTCGCCGACCTGTATCTCCTCGGTTTTTCCTCCCGGTTGTGGACGCAGCTCCTCTTTGGCCCTTGTGCCTCCGAGCTCTACTGTGTGAACTTCTCTACCTTTTCCTCTCAGGTTTAGGCTTTCATTGTAGCACTTCCTTGCCAATTTCTGATCTCCCCTTACCGTTGCTATCCCCGCTAAGGTCGGGAATTTCATACAAAGGTGAGGAGTGGATACCACCGTTTCGAGTCGATTAAGGGTAGCTCTGCCAATTAAAGCATTATATGCTGACCCTACATCGATGACTATGAAGTCTATGCTCAGAGTTTTTGATTTTTCCCCCTTTCCGAAGGTGGTGTGGAGGGGCAAAAATCCTAGTGGCTTTATTGGCGTGTCGCCTAGTCCATATAAGGTGTCGGGGTAGGCTCTTAATTCTTTCTCATCCAACCCTAGTTTGTCAAAAGCGGGCTTAAAAAGAATGTCCGCTGAGCTTCCTTGATCTACTAGGGTTCTGTGGAGATGAGCATTTGCTAGGATCATAGTTATTACCACTGGATCATCGTGTCCAGGGATTATTCCTTGCCCATCTTCTTTTGTGAATGAAATGGTTGGGAGGTCGGATGACTCTCCTCCGACTTGGTAGACTCTCTTGAGGTGTCTTTTGCGAGAGAATTTGGTGAGTCCTCCTCCCGCGAACCCCCCTGAGATCATATGGATATGTCTCTCCGGAGTCTGTGGTGGTGGGTCTCTTCTATCCATATCATCTCGCTTTCTCTTCCCATGACTGTCCGACCTTTCTATGAGATATCTGTCAAGCCGACCTTCCCTCGCCAGCTTTTCTATCACATTTTTGAGGTCGTAGCAGTCATTTGTGGAGTGACCATATATTTTATGGTACTCACAGTAGTCGCTGCGGCTCCCCCCTTTTTTATTTTTAATGGGTCTGGGGGGTGGCAGCCTTTCGGTGTTACAAATCTCTCTGTATACATCCACTACAGAAACTTTCAGAGGAGTATAAGAGTGATATTTTCTTGGTCTATCGAGGCCGAGTTCTTCCTTCTTCTTGGTTTCCCTCTCTCTCTCTTTTGTTGAGGGAGGGTGCCCAGGTCGCCAACTCAGGTCTCTTAACTTAGCATTTTCCTCCATGTTGATGTACTTTTCAGCTCTTCCCTGTACATCACTTAGAGAGATGGGATGTCTTTTGGATATGGACTGTGAGAAGGGACCTTTTCTGAGCCCATTGACTAACCCCATTATGACTGCCTCGGTGGGCAGGTCTTGAATCTCTAAACATACTTTGTTGAACCTTTCCATATAGGCTCGTAAGGTTTCTCCGACCTCCTGTTTTATTCCCAGGAGGCTTGGTGCATGTTTTACTTTGTCTTTCTGGATAGAGAACCTCATCAAGAATTTCCTTGAGAGGTCTTCAAAACTGGTAACCGACCTCGGGGGAAGGCTGTCGAACCACTTCATCGCTGCTTTTGACAAGGTTGTCGGAAAAGCTTTGCATCGCGTAGCATCAGAAGCATCATCCAGATACATCTGACTTTTAAAGTTGCTCAGATGATGCTTTGGATCAGTGGTTCCATCGTAGAGGTCCATATTGGGGCTTCTAAAGTTTCTCGGAACTTTTGCCCTCATTATGTCCTCGCTAAAAGGATCTTCCCCTCCTAGGGGCGATTCTTCTCTACTATCACGGGAGTTCCAACCTTTGAGGGAGGATTCTAACTTTAAGAGTTTTCCTCTAACTCTTTTCGTCGATCCATCTCCTCTCTTAGGTGCTTTTCTATCTCCCTTTGTCGCTCCGTTCCTGTTCTAGTTGTTCCAAACGACTTTGGTGGACATGAACTAATCCCATAAGCTCAGTCGCGTGGGACTGTCCGTCTTTCTCTGACTCACGGCCTTCAGAGGAATTCACCTTCGGGGTTTTGACTCCGGAGGTTCCTTCTTTGTGTTGATCGTTGGTTTCCTGATGGAGGGTTAGGTCCGCGTCATTATTTCCGGTATCCAGATTCTCTTGTTCAGAATCTGTTTCCACATGACCCTCCTCAGGGGATCTGTCCGCCATTACTGGTTGATCTCTCGGGTCCCCGGCAACGGCGCCAATGTTACGGTGGGTAACCGGAGATTAATGGGCTGGACGGTGTTGGTTGGCCCAGACGTACGAAGGAGGAGGCTTTCAGGTGGGTCTGCAACTCGGTGCACTCCGTCCGACCTGTACGTGTGAAAGAATTGGGGGGGGGGTGGTACCTGCAAAGACACTCCGATGCCTAAGTCAGCAAGGGTGTTAGCAGATCTAGAGAGTATTGGAACTTAGAGATACCTGAAGGGTGTTAGTGTATTTATAGTGGTGATCCAATAACCACCGTTGGAGTAGTGCCACTTTTCTAGGGTGTTAACCGTCCCTTTATCTTAGGGAAGTTAAGATATGGCTCGTGGAAGTGGTTAGAGAGATTCTAGGGGCAGTTACTCATTCAAATGAGTGCTTATCTGCCAGCTAACCCTCGTTCCCGACTTCCTTAGAGCAAGTCGAGACGAGTACCGACTTTGTAGTGGCTGATCTGGTGAAAGGTGAGGTCAACCCTTTGGGTTGGGCCTTTTTACTTGGACCCTGGGCCTTAATCGTTGGGCCAAGATATGAACACTTACTATCCACAAGAATCATTTCTATGTAAGTCGTCTTGTTATTGTCAAATTTGGATAGAACTTTCCATAACCTTATATATTAATTTTGTTAAATAATGCTATATATATATATAATTAGATATTTACTCCAATGAAATAAAATAATTAATATAATTAACTAAATTAATTAATTGATATAATTAATTAATTATACTTGATTTGCTTTAACAAATTAAATAAAATAAATCAAAAAACACCTTAAGAACATGTCGCATCAGTTTAGTTATTAAGTGCAAAAATCTGATTTTTATATAATTGAATAGATAGATAATAAAGATATTTTCTTAAATTAGTATAATTGTGCATTATTCATTAAATATTAATGGTAATATTGTAATATAATTATAATAAAGATATTTTTTAAAATAAATATATTTAGAGAAATATAAATTGGTTATTAATAACCGGTGCCATTATTATATAATTATCATATTATTATTATTATTATTATTATTATTATTATTATTATTATTATTGGATAATGAATAAGAATTAGAATTATATCAATAATTTTAAAATTAATATAATTAAAATGACTAAAAATATTTAAAATCAATGTACGTTATTAACATCATAAGATTTGATCATTTTATGATTAGATTCAAATATGCTTATCATGATTACCACGACCGGTATCATTATCATATCATTATCATATATTATTATTATTATTATTATTATTATTATTATTATTATTATTATTAAAAGTATTTTTAATTGACAATTGATAAGTAGTTTAATAATGTATTAAATATTGATTTGATATAATTATAATGAAGATATGTTTTTAAATTAGTATAATTATGTATTATTCATTAAATATTAATTATAATGTAATTATAATAAAGATATTTTGTATAAAATAATTTAGAATAGAAAAAAATGTATTCATTTTGGAGGGAAAACGGAATCACGAGGGATCGACACCTTACATTCATTAGTTGGGGAAACCCAGTTTTAGTATATTAAGTAGATTCCTTAAGTTTGGAAGGAAAGATTTGATTCTAATTGTAATGAAAAAGTGATATGTAGCACATTTTAATTGTAAAATTATATATATATATATATATATATATATATATATATATATATATATATATATATAATAGATATAATAGATATAATAGATTAGAATTATTAAATTATAATTCAGAACTTTGGCATAAGTCTTTTTTTTTTTTGTTCGAAGATTATTTTTATCCAAATTGTTTGGCGTTGCCCACAAAAAAAGAATGTTTTTTATGCAAGAAAGAAGCACAACATATTTTTGTATTTAATTGCAAAGAAATATAACCACTGAAAAAGAATAAGCCCACATCCACCACTACCATTGTCTTTTTTTTCTGTTTTACTTGTCTTTGCTTCTTTATCTAAAAAAAAAAAGTAGCATACTAGGCTACTAGCATTGGTGATTGACTGATTGGTAATTGGTAATTACTAATTAGTCCTTCAAGTACTCATGAGATAGAAAACAATGAATGAGGTTAACAAAAAGGGTCAGATTCCAAGTTGCAGAAGTATATACCATGATCTGAATTAAGAACACTCCTAAATCAACGTGGCGTTAATCAATTTATAGTATGTTACATGAACACCCAATAAGATGCTGCCACGTCACACACCACAAACACTTGAGAACCAACACAGTACACAAACACGAGTAGCCTATCAACACACTTCACTCTCTCTCTTCTCTCTCATCATCGTCCATGGCGGCCACCAGAGCAATAGCAATAGCCAGCAACTCAACATGCTCCTTGATCGCCAAGAAGCCATTGACGCTTAACCAGAAGCACTTTGTTGTCGGTGGTCACCATCATGCTCTTTGCTTCAAGACCCTCAAGCTCTCTCATTCCACTTCTAAAAGGTTCTATACCTGCAGGGCCATCTACAACCCTGACCTTATCGTCAAGGAAGAAGGCCAACCTGAAACTCTCGATTACAGAGTCTTCTTCGTTGACAAATCTGGCAAAAAGGTTATTTTTTTTCTTCTTCTTAGATTGCTTTTTTAATTTTTATATCTATTCAATGGCCATTTGGATGATTTGTTTGGACTTTGAATAGAATTAGAAGAATGTGATCTTGGGCCTCGAAAAGTTTCTTCCTTTAGTTGGAGAAGTGGGGAACGGATAAGAACTTGTGCAGAGTTAGATTGTAGTGTCTGAGATGGTGAATGTTGGCTTCTATGATTGATTAATCTTAACGATGTTGCAAAAAAAATCATTTTTTGCTTTCTGAGTATTTGATTGTTGTTTGATAGAAGGTATAATTTTACTATCTAGTTTAGCTTTTGCTTTTAAAATTGCTGAGGGATAGTGTTCATTGTACTATATATTTTTTTCCACTTTACTATTCTACAGTCTTGAAACATAATTTTGGCTTAGCTTTTTGTAATGTGATTGGTTTTTCACTTAACAAATTGTGACAATTGAGAGACCTGTGCTTTTGTGCTGAAACTAAACAATAATATGTAAAATATGCAGGTTTCTCCCTGGCATGATATCCCATTGCAGTTAGGTGATGGTGCTTTCAACTTCATTGTTGAAATTCCAAAAGAATCTAGTGCAAAGATGGAGGTTGCCACTGATGAAGCTTTCACTCCCATAAAGCAGGATACGAAGAAGGGGAAGCTTCGATATTATCCGTGAGATATGATTCAATGTGCCTCTTTATTTGTTCTGCTTTGTCAATGTATGTAGCCATTTAAATTTGGTCCTAAATAGAGCCAATTCTGAAACATGTATTTTTGCTGCTCCTCAGCTATAATATTAATTGGAACTATGGCTTACTCCCACAAACATGGGAAGATCCATCTTTTGCAAACTCTGAAGTTGAAGGAGCATTTGGAGATAATGATCCAGGTATGTCACAATATTGTCAATAATATTATTAAGTTTAAATTGCTCAATTCCAATAGAATATTTCTCAAACTCTTGTAAATCTTAGTTGATGTCGTTGAGATCGGTGATAGCCGGAGGAAAATAGGCGAGGTTCTCAGGGTCAAACCCTTGGCTGCATTGGCCATGATTGATGAAGGGGAATTAGATTGGAAAATAGTTGCAATTTCGTTAGATGATCCAAGAGCTTCATTGGTGAATGATGTCAATGATGTTGAGAAGCATTTTCCGGTATGCTCTATCACCCAAGTTGCTGATGATATATTTCCTGACACTTTTCTTTTCCATTTTGTGTTGCATATATTACTAAGGCTGAAAATATTTGCCAGTGTGATGTTCATTTTTGGGATATGATCAACAACTTGTGTGTTACAATCTTTGTCTTCAGGGAACACTAACTGCAATCAGGGACTGGTTCAGAGACTACAAGATACCTGATGGAAAGCCTGCTAATAGATTTGGGCTTGGCAACCAGGCAGCAAATAAGGTATGATCTGAATCTCCAAACTGAATCCTTGATTCCGTTTTAGAATTTTATGACAAACTTTAGTAATTTACATGTTCTTTATAAATGATGTTGGTGGTGGTTGACAGTTGTTGTCAGTTTAGTTACTAAGTGTCTTTTTGGCTGTATTTCAATTCCTATTTCGGCTATTCCCATGATTGTGGTAAGGCTCAGACGAATAGGATGGTGTTTTAGAAGTATTAGTGATCTTCACTGTGTATGATTAGAAGGAGAATTCCTTAGGTGCTCTGAGATCAAATCATTGTTCTTACTCTGATCAATTAATTGTCAGTAAAGACTCACATATAGTTGTCTTCATGTGAAGTTGATAGTTAAAAGCTGTTAGATAACAATTTAGTCAAACATGGCAAATCATCTAACGATTTTCAACTAGCAACTTCACATGAAGACAACTGCATGTGAGTTTCCACCTTAGTTGTCTTTCACGTCAGTATTATAGGTTCATTATTATTTAAATAAATGGTGCGAAGCAAGAGCATTGATTTGCTCTTAGAGCATACAAGAAATCTTTTATTAAGAAGGCAGAAGCATGCATTTTATATAGTGCAGTGTTATTATCAATGTTATGGTCAGAATGGCCACATTTTTCTCAGTTAATTTCATTTTCACTATTTAATTTATTTACTTAACAGGATTATGCACTTAAGGTCATAAAAGAAACCAATGAATCTTGGAGTAAACTTGTGAAGAGATCCATTCCTGCAGGAGAGCTGTCACTAGTGTAAATGCCAGTTGCTAACTGCTGATGCCACTGCTTGCTTCTGATACAGTTCTATTTATGACATAGCAAACTTTTTTTTGTTGTTGAGCTCCGCGGTTATATTTGTTTTGACATCAATGTTGTATTAGTCAGGCTCCAGTTCACTATATTCTACATTTTTTGCAGTCATTCTTTGCTCTTATTTCACTCTGGTAAACTCCTTTAAGAATAAAAATACAATCTTCTACTACCCCAACTGAAGCACTCAAACGAGAATGAGTTAAATCTTTCAGCAGAATATTGATATTTATAGTTTAGGCGGATTGACAAGATATATTGATATTTCTTTAATTATTACGGTAGACATAGACAGTATAAGGTAGTTTTACATATACATCTAATTATATATCGGATAAGATTGAGCAATTATAAAATAGTTTATACTGTTAATGCATCAAATAAGTTAAGTTTTAGTACATACAAATTTAACTAATTTGCCCTGAAATTATCTGCAAAAACTTTCTTTTCTTTGAGACACTCTTTAACTTCTTCAAGGCTTCTAATGTGCATGTGCCAAAAATGAAAAATAAAAAAAAAAAAGAAAGAGAAACAACAAAACACTAACTGTAAATAACTGCCCAAAAACTTTCAAACTCAAATTGTTGTTCATAAAAACCGAGTTAACCCATTATTTGCTTCCTCTGTTCTATTTCAAGGCAACAAAAACATGGAACCAACTGAACAAAAACTCGGAATCAAAGTCTATAATGCAACCCCTCCACCACCACCACAACCACATCCTTCCGGCCTGGCTCCCCTTACTATCATACCGGATCCAGGCCGGAAGAATAAGCGTGCGATCATGGCAAAGGGTGTCCAAAAGACAATTTCCAAGACCTCATTGCTAGGGAACTTCCTACCAACAGGAACACTCCTCACTTTTGAGATGGTCCTTCCATCAATCTACAAGAATGGTCAGTGCACTCAAGTCCACACATTGATGATCCACACCCTCCTAATTCTATGTTCACTCTCATGCTTCTTCTTTCACTTCACTGACAGTTTTCATGGCCCTGATGGAACCGTTTACTACGGTTTCATCACCCCTAAAGGGTTGTCAGTGTTCAAACCAGGGATTCCAGTGGAAGTTCCAAAGGATGATAAGTACAGAGTTTCCTTCACTGACTTTGTTCACGCGTTCATGTCAGTGTTGGTGTTCGTGGCAATTGCTTTCTCTGATCATAGGCTTACTAATTGTCTATTCCCGGGGCACAAGGATGACATGGATCAAGCCATGGAGAGTTTTCCATTGATGGTGGGAGTAGTTTGCAGTGGTTTGTTTCTTGTGTTTCCTAATTCCAGACGTGGAATTGGATGCATGTCTGCATGATATTAACATGTAAGCTTGTTGGTTTGTTAATAATTTGTTTGTGATTTGGTGTAGTTATTTCTTTTCTGTATATGTAACTTTCTTGTACATTCATTTTATTTTTATTTCATAAATAAATCTCTTATATATATAGATTGAAACATTACTTGAAATTTGTTGATTTCCATGTCTATACAATATATGAAAAGTGTCTAGCAAAAGGCCTAGCTGCATGCAATTTTATTTTTCGAATAAAATAAGAGTTTATTTTTTATGCAATGATAGTGTAAAGAGTTTTACACTACCATTTAGATTTATGCATTTATATTTTTTTAAGTAGTGCATTTAAAAATTAGTTACTTTTGCGAATCTGATAATAAACAATAAGTTGTTTATACAAAATTATTTTACATTGAGAGTACGATAAATTTACAATTCAAAGGGAGGCTATTGGCCTATTTGGCATTTACACTATATTGCTAAATTAAAGTTGTGCATGGAGAGGCATGAGAAATAATAAAGAAAAAAAAATCATGGCTCTTGGGATTGAGTAGAGGTTGATATTTCTCCAGCATTCACTTGAAGCAATGGCATGGTGCTTGATCCTTCCACATTTGATTCTTGTTGCTCATCATCTTCATTGAATCTATCCACACTATGCAGAAATATTCCTGATAATAATATTACATCAACCACAAAAGATGCCCTTCAGAATCCATACAGACATTTATTATTTATATATTAGATATAAGATAATGATTATTGTATAAATCCAAATGTTTATGTCTTCAGGATAAGCTAATTTTCATGTGGCCAAGGCCAAGTAATATCAATGACAGATAAAATAAAGATTTCCTAACCAATTTTTTTCCCCTTTTATTTTAAGTTGGGATTGGACATGATTTATGAAGTGGTCAATGTTCATGTGTACATATAACATAGATACCAATTTTTACTGTTAATTTGTCAAATATCTATGCTTTTATAAGAAACAATTATATCTCAAAAGAAACACTAGAGAATTCTTCTTTGGTAGTAAGTCAACAACTTCTTAAGATTATTTACCTATAAACCATATACCAGCTGCTGGAAAAAGTATAGATGTAAGAATCAATGCAGTTGTTCTCCAGTTGTTAATACAATCCTGCATCACCAACGTGTGTTAAGTGTTAACAATCATCACCAACAAAGACAACCTGACAAGGGATTAGTCACTGTATTCGACCGTAAATACCCCAGTCAAGGACAAAAAAGTCATCAGCAGAAAACATAGCCAACACACTAGTTCCCTTGAAGTTATGTAACTCACCAAGACCTTTTCTTTTTTACAAGAAAATTGCCAAAAAAGCTCTAAAATAGAGTGAATTAATACAGATGACTGACCTGGAGAACTCCAACAAGAGGTGAGGAAGGTACATCTCCAAAGATGTGAATAGCAACTGTGGATATAGCCATTGATAATGGCCTCAAACTCGGTTTAACGCAATGGAGCGATACATAATTCACAGGACCCTGAATACAGAGTTGCAAATAAAAGGGATAATGATTTTTAATCTAACCACCAATTGTATAGAGATCTTCCTGAAAGATAACTATACAAGAGAAGTACCTGAGTAGCAAAAACAAGTAGTTCACCAATAGCGAAAAGCACAAGGAAGCCGTACATGCTTCTGAATAAGAAAGCACCAAAGCAAAATGCTGCACCAATAAATGTTGTGATTGAGAGAAGCTGCAAGAGAGTTTAGAGAGCTCAGTATGACAAAGCAATGAAGTGTAAACTCTAAAGAAGGTGAAAGTAGGTGAAGTATTTATTAAAGTAGTGCCAGACCCCATCTCTGAATTTGATTACCAACCTTAAATGCATTTGGCAATGTGTTACTCATGAAATCCAGAACCAAGCCTCCAGCTATTGTGCCAAGTATTCCACATACAATTGTAATTCCACCAAATATCAAATCAGCATCAGTCTGCACAAGTAAACAGACTTTAGTGTTATGGCAATGACTGCATACTATGATTTTCATGTATAGTATCTTAAATTACCTGACATATATCTTATTTTATGCAACGAAGAATTGTGTAAGAGACAAGGAACAATGCTACAAATCTCACCATGTGATAGATATTATAGCCGGCTTTCGGACCCCAATATGAGTATGCACCTAGGACAAAGTTGTATGCTATGTACCCTAGAAACAGAAAAACAAGTAAACGGAACTGAGACATGGTAAAAGAATAAGACTTCGAAAACATGAATATGACATGGAAGCTTCTGGCAAATTTACCAGCAAAACAAGTCAAATCTTATGTAAGCAGTTGAAGCATAGAGGATATCAATGGAGGAAGAGGTACCTAAAACATTGACAACATAAACCTTATCACCCAAAAGCTCTTTCATATCATTAAAAAATCGCGAGAACTGGTCGTACATTTTGGCTGCTGAATTCGACCTAAAATAAGGCAAGAATGAATAGAACTTTAAATGCATCATCCACTAAAAGATGATCAGACAGTAAGAGATATAATAAACCATTAATGGAAAGTATAGTCACTTTAGAAGTTAAGTGTTCTCACTTGGAATGATCAACTGAGTTTTTATCACTGAACTCAGCCTTTAAGGACAATGATTCATCTTTTCCATTGGAAGTATCCATAACTTTGCAACCAATGAAAACAGGAATCTAAGTTACATTAGCAATGAACTAAAATAACATAGGGCAAATATTAATTTGAAAAGAAAGAAAAAAAAAAAGGTTGAGATATTGTGTTAAGATAATGCATAATTCTTGGTGTACCTGAAACTTCTGACAGAGGTGTTCCGGGAACAAGTACCTTTTCTGAATCAGCAGGAACAAGACCTGTATAGACAAAGTAGTCTAGACATCTAAAAAAACAAAAACAGTTTTTGCATGAAATCAATACAAGTGTCGAGTGTTCACCTTTCAACTGTAAAGGCTTCATAACAAACCCAGCAATAGCAAATGGAAGCATCAATACAGATTCTATCCAGAAAGCAGAACGCCAACCAATATAACTTCCAACCTGTTACAACCACAACCAAAGGAAGATTAAAATCAATGAAGGGAGGTGTTAGTTCTAGTATTTAATGGTTTTATGAACAACACCAGATAAAACTCACCAAACCTCCATAAACATAGCCAATTGCATATCCAGTTGGTATACACATGTAAAAGATTGCGAGCCATGCTGTTTTCTGACACATTCAGCATTGAGAAGAAAAAAATAAAATAAAATAAAATTCAAATTCGAAAGTCGGAAATGCATTCAACAGAAAAGTTAAATGAAAACCTGAGAAACTGGAGCATTGTCGTCGATGAAAGGTGCTGCAAGACTTATAAATGAAGCCTCTCCAACACCAACCAACCTATAGAGAATAACAAACAAATGAAGGAGAGTAAAAAAATTCTCATCTTCTGTACTATTATTTAACTACTCAACATGAAAAGAAGGTGAAAAAACAAGGGATTAGACCACTTACATGCGAGAGACTGAAATAGACCAGAAATTAAAAGAAAAACCACAACATAAGGTTGCAACAGTCCAAACTGATAATCCAACTCCTATAAGTCTAAATGGATTTACACTGCAAAATAGTAGAATGGTCTGAGGATTAATATATAAGTTAAGGATCAATAACAGATCATAACATGAGAACTTCATTTTTGATGTACGAAAATATCAAATGCATTGATAAACTAATTTTTCCTCATCTAAAACTATGAAATTTCTAGCCCCAGAAGATTTTCTTCAAGCCTTACCTCTTTGCTAGGGAAGCAAATATTGGAGAAGCCACAAGAAGTCCAACCATAAAAGCGGATGATAAAACTCCATCCTCAAAATTGTTCAAGTTAAAATCCCCTCTACATACACAAAAGTATTTTGTCAATAACTACTAAATTGCTAAAAATTTTATGTTCTACATGTCAAAATACAAATGTAAGGAAAGTTCACATCCCCTACCAAAACTATAAAATTAGAATACTTCACAACTAAAAATCACATTGTATTGAAAAATAAATGCCCAGAGAGGAAATAGTAAAGTATATATTACTGTATTCCTGTGCCAGAAGTGCAGGTACCTCCTTCAGTGCAAGTTCCCCTGCTTCCATTGACACCATTGCTTGCTATTGCTCCACGGTCCACATAGTTTAACAAATTAATCACACAAAATAGAGCCAGCAGCCTAAAAAAAACAGAAAACGAATCAAGAAATAAACTTGTTCTAATTCTAACTAATGATCAAAATGACCCAGAATCAATTATAAGACAGAAATTTCATAAAGACAGAAAAATTACTCCCTTTACTTACTCCAACTTTTAACAACACACGGATCACAGAACAAAAATCCGAAACAGGGGAAAGAAAGAAGAGGAAGGTACATTATTACCTCTTGGGCGTGAACCATGAGGTTGTGGGGATCATGGTTGAGGTTGTTGACATTTGTGTCTCCAAAGAAGAAGGCTTTGACTTTGTGTTGTTGGTCTCTACAGACTGAGATGAAGTCTGTGATTTTATTTCAGGGTCATGAATTTCATTTTGTGCCATTCAAGTAATACGCTTTGAACTGTTGACACCAACCCCCTTAAACCAAAGCTGAAATTTGTTGGTTTGTTGAATGGTAGTTAGTTATGTTCACTGAGTTTTGGAGTTGAATGTTTTGTTTTTCACTCATCTTATGTTTTTCACTCATCTTACTGTGTCAGCTTTTTCTCTCTCCTACTCTTACTTTTCACCAAACAGTGAAATGATTCTTCTTCCTTTTTCTGAAAAAATAAATAACAATAATACAAAGTTTTTTTCTTTAGGAGTTTGCTTTTAATTATAGACGAAGCACATAGGAAATCATCTTTTCCTGGTCTGCTTTTTTTTTTTTCGGTGGTATATACACTGATATTTTGTTTAGTGATACAAATTGAGCAATTGGGAAATTGTAATAAACTAATAACCAGATAAATTGTCAAAGTTTTTTTTTTGGTTTGTTGTCCAGTGGAAATGGATTCTCTCCAGTTTTTTTAACGCTTGAGAGAATAAAGTATAATCTCTCACCTTTAATTCTACAAGTAGGACAAAAATTAAAGATGAGAGAGAGAGCAATGAAAGGTGAGATTAAACATTAGATACCATCCAGTTTTTTTTTTTTCACTGGAGATGATCCACTCCCTGTTTCTCATTAGTATGGAGTAATTTTTTTTCCAATTGATATTAAACAAATCGAACCATTAGATTTGTCACTGGAGGGAGACAAATTTAGACAATTCGATTTTGATCTTTTAATTTTTTTTTATTTTGTAAAAAGTAAATTAGAGGATCCAATTTCAATTTAAAATTTTCGAAAAACCTAAACCGAATATTCCAATTTCTGCTAAGGACCAATTACCCAGTGAAAAATCAGTGCCTCCTATTTCAGAATTTCACAATGGGGTAAAGCACCTCTAGTCACCATGTTGAGGTGATGATGCACCCCAAGCACCATCATCCTAAATAAAATTTTTGGTTGTTTTCCCTTGACTTTCTTTACTTTTTAACTCTACTACACTTCAGGGAGTAACCTGTGTTTATTAAGTACTTAAAATAAATAATGATACACATCTAAGTTTTTTTATTAACCAAGTCCAACCAAATTAGTCTAAAAATATGTTAGTTAAGAGGGTTATAATACCTAAATTGAGCAACTATAAGTAGTGAAATCTTCATATAATAGATTTGTTTGTGATTACAGAAATAAGAAATCAAATCCATTAGTCTACCGTTGAATCTTCGCGTAATAGATAAGTTCAAATATTCTATTACAACAAAAAACTGTAAATAATTGAATTCTTCCTATATACACATAAATGGTTAGCATCTGCAGTATGAAAATCTATCAGTAACTGTAGGGTTAGTAAAATTAACGTTAAGAACCTAGAATGGTTAATTAGGGGCAGTATGGCAATGGATCGATAGGTCCATCAGATTCTGCTATCCGATGGCATCTCGAGATCCAAATAATCGGTGAGCTTTCATCTGCGCCTTCTTTCAGTTTGATCGAGTTCATCGTCTTGTTCTACAACTGGCTGTTCCGCAACTGGCTGAATTCTAGGGAGGGAAACTTGATGCGGCTGGTCCAATTCTGATGAAGTAGTTGGCATAGGTGCATGTCCCTCAATTGAGTCACCAATTCTCACCTTGCAATAGGAACATATCAGTTTCTTGAACTAGTATTGCAATAACAGACATTGAAATTATAAGGAACAAATTTAGAAGAACAAAAACAATGCAGGATACAGATAAATTCTTTGTTAAAAGCTATTTTACTACACACAATTGCCGTTACGTGTGCTTATTAAAACTCATTTTTAGTTTGAGTTACCAAACATAAGCATTGCAGCATTTAGAAAACTATATTTCAAAAGTCAGTTTTGATAAGCTACTTTTGAAAAGTAAAAGTTTTATCAAACCAGCCCAAAAGGCTATACAACCAAGGACAAATAATTGACTGACCTTGCCGCCAACATAGCAGAATAATCTTAGCTAATACTCACCAATATGGAAGAAGGAACTTACTATACTATATGCTGGTATATACCAAATCAAATTTGTTCTGATTGTAAAATTAGATACATAAGAATTAACTGCTCTCATATCCTTATTCAGGTTTCAGATCAGATAAATAAATATTTTGAACTACCTCTACCTGCAGTTGTTTCATCATATTTAATTCATCGCATTTGGCGAAGCTGGCTGCTTCTTGAGCCTGTAGTTCCATGGAATCTCTAATGAGCTGACTCAAAAATGCTAGGTCATCCGACATCACTCCGAAACCTTTCAGAAGCTTAGAACCCAGCTGTAAGCTAATCTGAGTGATTGTTAAAAAAAGAAAACAAAACAAAAGACTTAGATGTAGTTTCTGCATAACTATTGAGCAATGGCAGTTGCAAGCTCCATCCAGTAGGACAAAATGACAAGCAAGAAAAAGCGAATCAATACCTCTGCATTTTCCAAAACGGCATCTGTTGCACCTGCTTTCTTCAGATCTAAAAGATGCTCAAGATCTTTAGCTCTGGCATAGATTGGGATCTGCGGATTTTCATCATAAAGTAAGCAATCCAGATAGGATAAAGCAAACTAAGGGAACAAGAAAAGGCAAATCAAATAGTTAAGAACTTTATCAGCCAACCTCCCTATTATTGGACCTAACAATATATACCCTAAGTTGAAGGTAAAATGAAATTCTTGGTTCTTCCTAAGATAGATAAATGGATCGGTTTAGAAACAAAAAATATATTTAGTTATCATATGTCAAATTGGTAAGCATGAAAGTGTAAAGGGAGGGAAAATGAATATTACTGCAGGGTAAGTAAACCGTAGCCTCTGAACAGCTTCCGCTGTCTTTTCCTTGCCGGTGAACATAACCATAATAGCTTTTGGAGAAGAGATACCGGCCGACTGAAGAACAGCAGGATGTGATCCATCCCCATAGTGAATTGGAAAGCCGGCTTTTTTAGCAGCCTGCCCAGCAATTTAACAGTAAAAGTACATGTTAAAATGAAGTGGATAAAACATTGAGATATGAAGAGAAATATGTTTGACTTCAAATTAACACTTATTCTGCTGCCATCTCATGCTACACACAATTACATAGAGAGCATGCGTTCAGCGTTCTACTCATGAAGTTCAAGAACTCTTCAGAAAAGAATAAGTCGTATGCATATTACTAGTAGGTAACAACTAAGCAGAAAGCTTAAGTACACTGACATTTACTAGTGCGGGGTCAAGATCAAAAGCCACATAAGGCCATCCTGCAGCATCACTGTCTCCTCCTGAAGCCAACGGATTGGAAAGGAAATTTGCAAGGACCTCCATACCAAAAGCATATGTTTAAAATTTAGAACATAGTACATATAAATGGCAGGTCTTTGAATGTATTAATGGATGTACCTGGCCCATTTGTCCAAATCCAACTATAACAACAGGTTCAGTGACACCAAAGTTGACCATCTCTGAAGCTTTCTGCAAATAGCTTACTACTCAGCCTATGTAAATTTGCAGTCAAAATGATAGCATATAATATATAGTTTGTAGGGAGCTGTGCTCCTTTTATAATCTGCAACATTTTCTCAAGTTAAAACAAAGTAAACAAAAATGGAAAATATTTTCACACAAAATACACACACTTGCATTAAGTAACTCTGCACAGTAAATCTTACGAAAAAAGACATACAAACTCCACATCGAATTTTCCATCAATAAAATCAGCAGCTCTTCTTCCAGCTTCATTAAGAAATGGGGTTAATGCCATTGACAATACAACAACAATTATGAGCAACTTGTTGAGCTCAAGTGGAAGCACCCCAAGCCTGCTTGCAAGAAGGCACAGGTGGCATAGTTAAAGGCAAACCCGAAATTCTTATTCAAATAACATCCATGTAATTGGTTAAATGATCACTTGCCTATTTGCTAAGGAGAAAACAACGAATCCAAACTCGCCTCCTTGGGATAGAAGCAATCCTATTCTCACACTCTCTTGCAAACTAAGCCCAACACAAGGACCGATTGCTGTTATGATCAATGTCTTGATAGAAATCAATCCTGCCAAGAGTGCAAGTACATGTGGCCACTCTCGCATAAGAAGCTGCAATGAAGAAAAACTTAAATATCAACAGTTGAACCAACTTCCATGTGCAATTTCTTGTGGTAAGGTGTAAGTTGTAACTATTTTGCAAATTCATGCAAAAGCAAGCATGTATGTTTCTTTGAAGAATGTCCAGCTAAACAAATAATGCTTGCTTAAATAATGAAGTAACCTCATTCACATGTATATAAAAAATCACAGCTACCTGCATGTCAATGGAAGTCCCTGTAGTTAGGAAAAATAATCCAATAAGCAAGCCTCTAAATGGTCTTATGTCAGCTTCAATCTGGGTCCTGAAATTTGTCTCTGCTAAAAGTGCCCCAGCTAAAAATGCCCCAAGCTGCAATGAGACATTACAAACAAGTTTTGTAGATATTTATTTCGATGATTTCTCCAATACATAACCCAAAATTAAAACTGTGTATTGGGAAAATAGCAACCGTATCACTAAAACCCAAATGCTGCGTGACAAGTGAAGTTCCAGCAACAGTCAGCAAGCAAAGTGCAACGAAGGCCTCTGAGCTCCTTGCATCTGCAACAACCTGAATTTGACCAACAATTTACTTCCTAGAATATATTAACACAGGATTGCATATTCCCCTCCAATTCTTGCATAGAATAGCTGCAAATATAGTAGTCAGACCTCAAATACTCTTCTAAGAATGTATTTTCCCCCAAAAGATAGCAGACCCAATCCACCTAATGCCTTTAAACTTTCTTGAGCAAGCATTGGCCAAATGCTTTCCTTAGCCAGATTCTAGAAAAAGAAATTGGAAAGCTCTGGTCAACAATAATTGTAATAGTCAGATGGCAATTTTTCAATCATAAATTTTGGTCCTGAAAATATAACAATTTTAGCATTTAAATGTAGAAAGAAAAAATAACATAATTGGGATACCACCATAAAATGGAACACACACACATGAACACAAAGAGCCACTCTAAAATGTTAAAACCTAAAACTTCCATTCTGCGAAGGTGATGAATCAAACTTCAAAAAAAGAAAGGGAGTTCCACCCACACCCAGTTAGATATATTATATATTATCTATATTTTCCATCTTTACCTGGCTCTCTAGTATTGGAAGAATGACTAGAAGAGGGACAACAGCTATGTCCTGCATGTATAAAAAAGATGAGTCAATATTAATTACATTACAGATGCCATATACTGACATCATGCTTCTCAAGCCAATTTATTGAGGTATATCAGCAAAGCACAGAAAGTACGACATAAAGTGGTTTCCAAAACCTATTTCTTTCTTGTAATAAAAAATTGCATATAGAACAAAGATAGTATAAACAAGCAAGAGTGCAAGACAAATACCTGCAGTAAAAGTATTCCCAGAGTTGCTGAACCAAATCTTGTAGGTAGCTCACCCTTCTCTGCAAGAAGCTACATATATGTGCTTGATAATTAACATTGGATATATCAAATGTCACAATTATTTGCACATATCAAGCTATAAAGTCACCAAAGCACACTTATAATTTTCTCCATGATTTCATTCAATGAGCATGGTACCCGACAAAGAGATTACATACTATAATGAAAAATATAAATGATGTGGTAAGGAAGAGATAGAGGAGTAAATCGACACAATGCTTAACTACTGTCTACTAAGTTTATATTATATTCAAAAGAATCGATGAGATCCAAAAATGGACTGCAAAGAAGCCAACAAGGTACATGTCTCTCTATTGGTCACAGAGTTTTCTTTTTAATCTATATTTTTAAAATAAAGATATTTATGAATTACTGGACTTTCAAAAATCACAACTATAGGAAGAAAAAGGATGTTTTCAATCGTTCATAACTCAGATAAATATGTCAAACATAAATACAAATACTATATCATTAACATGTGTTCTGTACAATGGTAACGAAATAAAGTTTTCATGTTTTTGATGGACAATCAAAGTCATAGATACCTGTAGAACAAATGCAGAAGATGACAGAGAGAGAGCAGCAGCAATTACCACAGCTTCATCAATACTTCTAATATTCACCTACAATTATCAATACATAATCATAAAGATAAAGTGTTAAGTATTAACCCCTATCATTTGAATATATGCAAGACCTGTTTCAAGAAGGATCACTATATAAAATAAAATTAGACGGTTTAAATATGAAACATATGCAATTTTAACACAAAATCTCACCAGATCTGGCCTTGAATGGAAAAGGAATTCCAAAATTTTTGTTCCAATAGCCCCATTTGGTGGGAGTTCAAAAGCAGCAAATGCTAAAGTAGATAATACAACCTTAAAAAATATTTCGTTAATAGTTAAAGTGGCAAAAGAAAATTTTTTTAGCATGATCATTTCCCAAGCTTCTAACCTGAGTAAATCCCATACCGAAGGCATATTTTGCAAGAGCTTTCAGACGTGCAAGTGAAAGCTCTAAACCCATCTCAAACAACTGAAAAGTAACAAACATTATTTGAGAGTAATTTATTCAAATGTTTGTGAGGAATTTTAGATTGAAATTGTAATCATGATTCAATATAGATTACCAAGAAAAGGATCCCCCATTCGGACAAAACTTTAACATCTGTAAGGTTTCTGATTAAACCAAACTGGCTAAGTACAACTCCAGCCAAGAAGAAACCAAGTATCTGAAAACAACAATCATTTTAAGAACTTATATAGCTAAAGTGAGCTTTATATTAAGTAAATTTGGTACTATTATTTATGTGCGTTTATTATTTATATCAATGGAGGTCTGGCTATTTTGGCATCCATTATTAGAAACCAAATTGGGAATAAAATTAAGTGTAGTTCCTCAGTTCTCTATGTGGGTGACCATCTAATACATGTTTATAAATATGAAATAACTTTATATATTTATTTTTCTCATTCAAGTAAATGCAAAGTAAGGTCTGCATTGCGAACATAAACTTCAATTGACTCCAAGTTTATACGTTCAACAATACGTAGAAGCCCAGTCTCAAATTCAATATATATGATTGACTATAAGCCGCCTCTGTTGATAGAGATTATGATAACAGAAAATTGTGGTCATAACCATGTCTATGGCATGAACAGCCTAATGAAAACTATGAGAATAAAACCAAACAACGAGAAATTCTTACAGGACTGGCTTTAATTGACTTGAATGTGGGAACAATTAAGACAGTTACAGCCAAGAAAGTAAGAGTATCCAATCCTAAATCATGGATGACTTCAACAGCACCAGCAACATCATAAGTTGCACTTGTTTGCAACCGCTCGAACCGTAATGGCGTGTACTTAGAAAGATAGAATCCTTTCCAACTATAAAATGATGGAACATTGAGAAGTTTGCTTTGACATAAATTCTCAGACACAGAGGTGCTCCTATAACTAACTCCAAGTGAAAGCAGCGACACTTGCTTTTTATCTGAACAAACCTTGAAAATAGAACTTCTACTGAATGATGAAATAGCATAACATTTAGGACTGTTATCTTTGATTAAGTCATATCCCTGCAAGGAAATTTGTCATTCAAATTTCTGAACATAGATAACAAAGCATAATGCAACACAATTGCAATCTGAATATGCATCAGATTTCATTTATCAATGTCTTCAAAGCTTTTATGCGCCTTCGTATTCTTCAATGGACATGACACGATGATGTACAAAAATAATTGCAAACAAGGACAAACGAAATAGAGAAAAATCACAGAAGAATGTTACCTTAAGCTTAAAACTTTGACCAGCTAGTGACTCCAACATAGTGGTAGGTCTCAGGAAGCAAAAGTGCTCATTTTCACGTATATCGAACTTGAATTGAGTCCCTATCTCAAAAAGGGGCAACAGAAATCGCAGAAGGAGTCCCAAAAGTGAGGATGATGATGACGATAGAGGTGCACAGTGCACACGTAAATGAGTGAAAGGTGCAAACTTTGCAGAGAAACGAAAGCGGTCTTAGAATGAATTTTAGGTGAAAGGAAATCTGAGACAACTGAATGGAAAGATTTGGCGCAAAACGAAATTTGCGTTTGACGTATTGTTGGCGAACAATAGTGGGATTTTTTGGATTTCAGAATGCTATGTAATGTTGACGTGGCGATTGAATATTATGAGCACGTGATTTTTGTTTGGGGATGCTCCTATAAAGACGCATAAAACGTCATTTTTTTAAAGATATTTTTTAACAATTAAAATTTAACACATATAAATATATAATTACTTAAATTATATTATTTTTATCAAAATTAGGTCAGACAAATTAATTTGACAAAAAAATAGTGAATCAAATTTTAAATCCGTCTAAATTAATATTATCTTTTATAAAAAATGACTACAATACCTCTATTTAGTCTATTATATAAAATGACTAAAATACTCTTATTATATATATTAATTTTGAGAATCCTAAATTCTAGCCCTTTTCTTCTCGTTATAGGATTAGAATTTAAAGTTTTCAAAATTGATATATATATATATATATATATATATATATATATATATATATATAATAGGGATATTTTAGTTGTATTTTATAATAGAGATATTGTAGTAATTTTTTATAAAAAATATTAATTTATTAATTTTTTTGTTAAACTGATTTGTCCGGTCTAATTTTAATAAAAATAATCGGGATATTTTAGTTGTATTTTATAATAGAGATATTATAGTAATTTTTTATAAAAAATATTAATTTATTAATTTTTTTTGTTAAACTGATTTGTCCGGTCTAATTTTAATAAAAATAATACAATTTAATTGATTATATGTATTAAATTTTAATTTTTAAAAAATATCTTTAAAAAAAATATTTTTAACATCTTTATCTAAGTAGCTCTCTTTTTATTTTTCTCAAATTTGGAAAAGAGAGATATTTGTTTTGACGAGGGAAAAGAATCCAAGTCAATTGGGATTGGTTGAGAAAATAAATAAATACAGACTTATCCAGTTATCTGTCAAAATTAAATTTCTTATTTGATAAGAAATAAATAACAAAGTGTACTTATCAATGAGTTATAACTCAAATGACATAATTTTTGGGACCTCAACTAAAAAGTTGCCAATTAACAACTTCACATAAAAATAACTCTATAATACTAAAATGTGAAATGAAAGTGTTTACAGAGATATAGATTATGGAACAATATAGGTTAAAACTTTTGGTTGAAAATGACATTAAATCCGAAAATGTCCCCACTGCCAAAAAAAAATCCAATAATAAGATTCCTCCACAAATTCATCCAAAAGATTTTGTGCAAATTGTGTACCAAAAATATGAAAGACTTGTCAATTTTCTTCCCTTCTTTTTTCATTATCACACAAGCAATCACAGAATATTTCACAATAGTCACGAGAATTTAATTTTTTTTATGCACGGTGTAAAACTCACTATTAAATAAATGTGTACAATTTTACACGGTTATAGCATTGAAAATAAACTCTAATAAAAACAAATCTGATATCAACTTATTCATGAAGATTATTCTCTCAACAAAAATTGTTTATTAACTCAACCTCAAACTACTTAGTTAAACAAATGAGCCCCATGCAAAGTCTATTCTTTGAGGTTTATTATTGGTTCATTGAGGCTTATCACGCAAAACTCAATTAATATACATAGATCAAATTCATCTAAAGTAGATTAAAGAAGCCAGTTGGATAACAAAATTTTAATCACTTTTGAATTAGGCCTCAAATTCAACCTCTAAATATATCTAATCATTCTTTTACATATATAAAAGAATATATGGTGAATTTGATTTTATTGTTATCATTTGTAACAATTGGTTAAAAAAGAATGACAGAATCTTTAAAATAAAAAAAAAAATAGGTGTTGCAAAAGTAATCAATAGGTCAATTAGGAATTACAAAAGAATATGATTAGAAATTAGTTTATCTTATCTCACTCATGTTCCACCTTGTTGTGTTGTGCTTTTGTTTCAAAAAAAAAATAAAGAGAAGTGCTAGGGGCAGCACTTTTGTTAAATTCTGGCCAGCACTTAACCATCAAAAGGAAATTGAATGATTCTACACCATTAGATGCAATCTCACACCATTAAAAACATCATTAATAATTAATTGATGGCTAAAAACCACAAAATCTACTGGCCCCTAGACTTTCTCAAAAATAAATAAGTGCTTTTAGTTTAAAAAAAAAAACAAATAAATAAATTGCAGTAGCCTCAAAACTTCCCCGTCAAGTACACCAAGGAAAGAAGATCAAGTACATATGAACTTTGTGAAACATAATTACTTAGGCAACATAATTGTTCACGCAATAATACAGAGAATTATTTACTATCTTATATCTTAGTTCTTAAGAAGCCATGTATGCATAGATGGATTAGCCGGTGTTGGCGGGTGCAAACTTGAGTGAGATGCTATTGACACAATGGCGTTCATTAGTAGGTGTTGGAAATCCTTCACCTTTGAATACATGCCCAAGATGTCCACCACATGCACTACACGTTATTTCGGTCCTCATTCCATCAGGGTCCGGCTGATCATCAAATCAATATTCATACACCACAATCTCATCAGAAAGTTATATGTTTTAGACTTTTAGATAGATTACTTTTTAATAAAAAAGAGTTAGCTTAAGCAACATTTTCAAAATGGATATGAACAAAGACAACATCACTAAGGCAGCGTTTGCCAACACTACAATGCAAGAACAAAAATGGTGGTTATATATTCAAGTCCAAATGTCTTCGTGTGAAAAATAGCTTAAATATGGATATATGTAAAACAGTTTAGTCAAATATATCAAATAATAAATTTAGTCAAACGTCTTAATTAATATAATAGCAACATTTTGAAATAGACAAAAAAAATCACTAAGGTGGCATTCAGTGACTCTGCAATGTTAAGGATAACTTAATAAAACATATTAAGTTATCTAATAATTTTCAACTATAGAAAGCATATTTATTTGCAAACAAAATATCTTTATTCTTGAATATATACTTCTCCATATTTTTGGGTGTTTAGACAAATACCAAAACTGGCTTAAGATCAAGAGAACTCACATGGCGACTTATGGCTCCGGGAAGACCCTGATAGAACGCTGGCCAGCCACAACCAGAATTGAATTTTGTTATTGACCTGTATAGAGGAGTCCCACAACCTGCACAGTTGTAAACTCCCTCACCAAAGAACTTGTCATATTCTCCAGTCCCTGGAAACCTGAATAGCAAAATTACTTTTACTATACTATATCAAATTTGAGCGACTCTTATACAATATCATAATATGGAGTGGACTCACTTATCTCAAGAGCTAACTTGAGAGGTTAGAAATGCTCTCGCTATTTGTAAGGAATATTATCTACCTAGACCTTATCCTTAGATAATGTCAAATTCTAAAGCTCATTTGTTTAGTGACACAGAACACTAAGTCAATACAAAATCATATTTGGATAAGACATAAACAGAAATATTATCACTAGAGATTTTTTGTGTTCTTTCCCAATTTATTTTTATTTTTATTATTATTTTCATTAAAAAAATTAAAAATTAATTTTTCATAATTTATTATAATTTATTATCAAATAAAATATAAAATCGCGATTATTTATGTTTTATTCTCTATATCTTAACTTATTCTGTTTTCAAAATCAAACACAGCCAAACATGCAACTATAGAGTTGATCCCATTAATCAAGGCACTGAATTAATTGGAGTTGTTATTTGTTAACTAGAAGCAAAACAAAACAAGGGAAGAAGGGATGTTATATTATTGTTACTCGGTGCCTTTTTGCCTGAGAATCCGAAACTGCTCGGGGGAGAGGATGGCATGCCATTCTTCCTCTGATTTCCGGAGGGAGCCAGGTGCAGCCATGGCCACGAACCTACCGCCGCGGAAACCGCCACGCTTCAGGTGGTGATGATGAAGGCCGGGTGAAGCAGCAAGTGGGGTTGGAATGATGGTGGATGGTGGAGGAAAGGTGAAGAGGGAGGTGGTGGAAGTGGGATGAGAATGGAGAATGGAGAAGATGGGTTTAGTGGTGTCGGAAGAACAGAGAGGTGTGGCTCTCAGAACACTGAAGGCCATGTTCTGTGATATTGTTGTGTTCATTGGTCAATCTAGCAGTAGCAGGTGGGTGTGACCGTTTCTTAGAATTTCACATGGTATTTATACCACTTCATGTGATGGATAAATTTATCGAATTATTATTAAAATTTTATTTTTAATTTTAATAGTCCATCTGTCCTAAATAGTTTCACCGTATGTTAACTAAATAAAAAATTTAATTTTAATATACTATCATGGTAACACGTGCATCTAATAATATAATGTCACACTAATAAAAATAAGGAAATCAAGAAGGTACCAACAAAAAATTAGCCAAATGTCTCTAGGTGAAAATAAAAAATCTCTATATGGATGGTAATTATACTAGGCATTAGGATGTTTCTTCTACTAAGTATTAGAATTTTCTTTTTCATACTAAATGGATGTTTTTTTATATATTTTATAAATTTTTTTATATACTAAGAATTAGGATTGTAGAAAGCAGAGTTCCGTAATCTCCGCTCCTAATTCTCCAACGTATCATTCGGAATTTTAATTTGGGGTGAGAAGCAATTAATATCAAATATTATAAATTAAAAACAAATAAAATTAATTAAATATAATTATAAATTAGTTAAGTTGTTTATTTTTTGGCTGATCACCTCTTAGTTTCATATACTTTTCCTGATAAAAATAATTATTTTTTATATTGATTAAATGATTAAAAAAACAATTATTATTATTATATTAATTAATATATTAAAAAGAAATTCTTATCTAAATAATAATTTAAACAAATAAATATAATTAAATAATTATATAAAATATTTTATACTATTAATATATTAAAATTTATTAATATTATTCCAAGAATATATTGGGTTGGATTTTAAAATACTATATAACAGTATTGTTCATACCCTGACCCAATAATAAAGGTCCAGGATCCAAGTAAAAAGGCCTAACCCAAAGGGTTGGCCCTCACCCAGTACCAGCCTTCATTCCCAGAAGTCGGTACTGAACACAACCTGCTCCAGAGAAGTCGGATACGAGGGTTAGCTGGCAGATAACACTCATTCGAATGAGTAACTACCCCTAGAAACTCTCTAACCACTTCATAGAGCCATATCTTAACCTCCCTAAGATATGGGAACGGTTATCCACCTAAAAAGGTGGCACTACTTCAGCGGTGGTTATTGGTTCGCCACTATAAATACACTGACACCATTCAGGTATCACCAAGTCCAATACTCTCTAACCTGCTCACATTCTTGCTAACTTAGGCATCGGAGTGTCTTTGCAGGTACCACCCCCCATTCTTTCTCACGTACAAGTCGGACGGAGGAACACCGAGTACCAGGTCCACTCGAAAGCCGCCTCCTTCATACGTTTGGGCCAACCAACGCCATCCAGCCCATTAATCTCCGGTTACCCACCGTAACATTGGCGCCGTTGCCGGGGACCCGAGAGATCAACCAGTGATGGCGGATAGATCCCCTGAAGAGGGTCATGTGGAGACAGATTCTGAACAAGAGAATCTGAACACTGGAAACAATGAGGCAGACCAGACCCTTCACCAGGAAGCCAACGATCAACACAGGGAAGGCACCTCCGGAATCAAAAACCCAAAGGTAAATTCCTTGGAGGGGCGCGAATCAGAAAAAGAAGGACCATCCCACGCAATTGAGCTCATGGGATTAGTCCACAGTCGCCTCGAGCAGCTAGAACAGGAACGGGAACGACAAAAGGAAACCGAAAAGAACCTAAAAGAGGAGATGGAGCGACGAAAAGAGTTAGAAAGAAAACTCTTAAAGTTAGAATCCTCCCTCAAAGGTCAGAACTCCCACGACGGTAGAGAAGATTCGCCCTTAGGGGAGAACGATCCTTTTAGCGAGGACATAATGAGGGCAAAAGTTCCGAGAAACTTTAGAAGCCCCGATATGGACCTCTATGACAGAACCTCTGATCCAAAGCATCACCTGAGCAACTTCAAAAGTCGGATGTATCTGGCTGACGCCTCTGACGCTACGCGATGCAAAGCTTTTCCGACAACCTTGTCAAAAGCAGCGATGAAGTGGTTCGACAGCCTCCCTTCGAGGTCAATTACCAGTTTTGAAGACCTCTCAAGAAAGTTCTTGATGAGGTTCTGCATCCAGAAAGACAAAGTAAAACATGCACCAAGTCTCCTGAGAATAAAACAAGAGGTCGGGGAGTCCTTACGGGCATATATGGAAAGGTTCAACAAAGCATGTTTGGAGATTCAAGACCTGCCCACCGAAGCAGTCATCATGGGGCTAGTCAATGGTCTTAGAGAAGGTCCCTTCTCACAGTCCATATCAAAAAGACACCCCGCCTCTTTAAGTGATGTACAGGAAAGAGCTGAAAAGTACATCAATATGGAAGAAAATGCTAGGCTAAGAGACCCGAGTTTGCGACCCGGTCACCCTCCCTCAACGAAAGAGAGGGAGAGGGAAGCTAAGAAGAAGGAAGAACTCGGCCTCGATAGGCCAAGAAAATATCACTCTTATACTCCACTGAAAGTCCCTGTAGTGGATGTATACAGAGAAATTTGCAATACCGAAAGGCTGCCTCCTCCCAGGCCCATTAAAAATAAAAGAGGAGGGAGCCGCGGTGATTACTGTGAGTACCATAAAATATATGGGCACTCCACAAACGACTGTTACGACCTTAAAAATGTGATAGAAAAACTGGCCAGAGAAGGCCGGCTTGACAGATATCTCATAGAAAGGTCGGACAGTCATGGAAAAAGAAAGCGAGATGATATGGATAGAAGAGACCCACCACCACAAACTCCGGAGAGACATATCCATATGATCTCAGGAGGGTTTGCGGGAGGGGGACTCACAAAATCCTCTCGTAAAAGACATCTCAAGAGAGTTTACCAGGTCGAAGAGGGGTCCTCTGACCTTCCAACCATTTCATTCACAAAGGAAGATGGGCGAGGAATAATCCCTGGGCACGACGACCCAGTGGTAATTACCATGATCCTGGCAAATGCCCATCTACACAGAACACTAGTAGACCAAGGAAGCTCAGCGGACATCCTCTTTAAGCCCGCTTTCGACAAACTAGGGTTAGATGAGAAAGAGTTAAGAGCCTACCCCGACACCTTGTACGGATTAGGCGACACGCCAATAAAGCCACTAGGATTTTTGCCCCTCCACACCACCTTTGGAAAGGGGGAGAAATCAAAGACTCTGAGTATAGACTTCATAGTCATCGACGTGGGGTCAGCCTATAATGCTTTAATCGGCAGAGCTACCCTTAATCGGCTCGGAGCGGTGGTATCGACACCCCACCTCTGCATGAAATTCCCGACCTCAGCGGGGATAGCAACGGTGAGGGGAGATCAGAAGCTGGCAAGGAAATGCTACAATGAAAGCCTAAACCTGAGAGGAAAAGGCAAAGAAGTTCACACAATAGAGCTTGGTGGAGCAAGGATTAAAGAAGAGCTGCGACCCCAGCCCGGGGGAAAAACCAAGGAGATTCAGGTCGGCGAAGAGGAAGGAAAAAACACTCACATAGGAGCCAACCTAGGGGAAACCCTAAGACAAGGGTTGACTAAGCTCCTAAGGGATAATTCCGATCTCTTCGCCAGGAAGGCCTCCGACATGCCTGGGATAGATCCCGAACTCATGTCCCACAAGCTTTCGGTCTACTCAGGATCTCGACCTGTACAACAACGAAGACGCAAGCTCGGCCCAGAGCGAGCTCTAATAGTAGAGGAGCAAGTACAAGCGCTCCTAGAAGCCGGTTTCATCAGAGAAGTCAAGTATCCAACATGGCTAGCCAATGTAGTGCTAGTCAAAAAACAAAATGGTAAATGGAGAATGTGCATCGACTATACCGACTTAAATAAGGCATGTCCCAAGGACCCTTATTCACTACCAAGCATTGACGCCCTAGTAGACTCTAGCTCGGGGTATCAATACTTGTCGTTCATGGACGCCTACTCAGGGTATAACCAGATCCCGATGTACGAACCAGACCAGGAAAAAACATCATTCATCACGCCCAGAGCTAACTTTTGCTACGTGGTCATGCCATTTGGATTGAAAAATGCAGGGGCCACATATCAGAGGCTGATGAATAAGGTGTTTGCCCCTCACCTAGGGAGCTTAATGGAAGTGTACGTCGACGATATGTTGGTAAAGACCAAGAAAGAAGCCGACTTCTTGTCTGACCTTTCACAAGTCTTTGACACCATAAGGTTGCACGGGATGAGACTAAATCCTGCAAAGTGCGCCTTCGCGGTGGAGGCAGGAAAATTTCTAGGATTCATGCTAACACAAAGAGGGATCGAAGCCAATCCCGACAAGTGTAGAGCTATCCTAGAAATGAAAAGCCCGACTTGTTTGAGAGAGGTCCAACAGCTGAATGGCCGACTAGCAGCTCTCTCCAGATTTTTGGCAGGATCAACACTAAGATCCCTTCCACTGTTCTCCCTATTGAGAAAGGGACACCAATTTGAATGGACTCCCGAATGCGAGGAGGCGTTCCAGGAGTTCAAAAAGTTTTTGAGCCAACCTCCTATTTTGACCCGACCTGTAGCCGGAAAAGACCTCGTCCTATACCTATCCGTGGCAGACAAGGCTGTCTCAGCAGCCTTGATAAGAGAAGACGAGGACGGTCAACACCCAATCTATTTCATCAGTAAAGTTCTACAGGGCCCTGAGCTAAGGTATCACAAATTAGAGAAGTTTGCCTACTCCTTAGTGATAGCCTCTCGAAGGCTACGGCCTTACTTTCAAGCTCACACAATAAGAGTCCGCACGAACCAACCTATGAAGTAAATCCTCCAAAAGACGGATGTTGCAGGAAGAATGGTTCAATGGGCAATAGAGCTCTCCGAGTTCGACTTGAAGTACAAAACTCGGACGGCGATTAAAGCCCAGTGCCTCGCCGACTTCATTGCAGAATATGCAGGGGATCAAGAGGATAAACCAACTACATGGGAACTCTACGTAGATGGATCCTCCAACAAAACAGGAAGCGGCGCAGGCATAATATTGGTAGATGAAAGGGGAACCCAGATAGAGGTCTCCCTCAAGTTTGAATTCCCAGCTTCAAATAATCAGGCAGAGTATGAAGCCTTGATTGCAGGATTAAAGCTGGCAGAAGAAGTCGGTGCTACAAAGGTAATGGTATACAGTGACTCTCAAGTGGTGACCTCCCAAATAAGTGGAGAATATCAGGCAAAAGACCCAAATATGAAGAGATACTTGGAAAAAACTCTGGAGCACCTTGGTCATTTTGCAGAAACCGAGGTCACGCACATAACTCGGGACCTAAATAGCAGAGCAGACGCCCTATCCAAGTTAGCAAGTACCAAGCCAGGAGGAAATAACAGAAGCCTGATCCAAGAAACTCTCCAGGAACCTTCAGTGGTAAAAATGGAAGACAAACAAGAAGTCTTTGAAGTGGTCGGATTAAACCTCGGATGGATGAACCCCTTGGTCGAATACCTGAAATTCGACATCCTCCCCAAGGAGGAAAAGGAGGCCAAGAAAATCCGAAGGGAAGCACAACACTATACCCTGGTGAAAAATATTCTCTATAGAAGGGGGATATCAACACCATTGTTAAAGTGCGTACCGACCTCAAGAGCCACCGAGGTATTAGAAGAGGTACATAGTGGAATCTGCGGGAACCATCTCGGAGCAAGGTCATTAGCCAGAAAGGTGATCCGAGCTGGATTCTACTGGCCAACCTTGCAGAAAGATGCCACAGACTTTGTGAAAAAATGCCAACCGTGTCAAATGCATGCAAATTTCCACGTGGCCCCCCCAGAGGAGCTCATCAGTATCACCTCCCCATGGCCCTTTGCAAAATGGGGAATGGATTTGTTAGGTCCTTTTCCCCAGGCGCCAGGACAAGTCAAATACCTAATAGTGGGAATAGATTATTTCACAAAGTGGATAGAAGCAGAACCACTGGCCACCATCACTGCACAAAGAAGTCGGAGGTTCCTCTACAAAAATATAATCACAAGGTATGGGATACCTTATTCCATTACCACAGATAACGGAACCCAGTTCACCGACTCCACTTTTAGAAGCCTAGTAGCCAGTATGAACATCAAACACCAGTTCACCTCAGTGGAACACCCACAAGCCAATGGGCAAGCCGAAGCAGCCAACAAAGTCATACTGGCAGGGCTGAAGAAAAGATTACAAGATGCGAAAGGAGCTTGGGCTGAAGAGCTCCAACAAGTACTATGGGCTTACAGAACAACCCCCCAATCCGCCACTAGAGAAACACCATTCCGACTAGTTTATGGCGTAGAAGCCATGATCCCAATAGAGGTCAATGAGCAAAGCCCAAGAGTGATTTTCCATGACGAGATCGGGAATATACAGGGGCACAAAGAGGAGCTCGACTTGCTCCCCGAAATCCGAGAAGAAGCCCAGATAAGAGAAGCAGCATTGAAGCAAAGGATGACCGCGAGATACAACAAAAAAGTCATTCGAAGGAGTTTCACCCCAGATGACTTGGTCCTAATCAGAAACGATATTGGAGTCAACAAATCAAGGGAAGGTAAGCTCGCTGCTAATTGGAAAGGACCATACAAGATCAACGAGGTCTTAAGAAAGGGCTATTATAGGGTAACCGACTTCGACGGCAACGAGTTACCAAGATCATGGCATGCTTGTAATATGAAAAGGTACTACAGCTAAAAGCGAACCCTACTCCCTGATGTACTCTTTTCCCAATTTCATGATTTTTTCCCAAAATCAAAGGGTTTTTCTGAAAAGGGTTTTTAACGAGGCATCATAGTAGGGGCTAAGGGAAAATAAATTATCAAAAGCCCTTAGTAGCAATAAGGAACCTCCTCAATTAATAAAGATCTCTTTCATTTTAAATATCTCTTTTAAATTCCCTTTTTATTCTCTTTCTACGAAACGCGCCGATTTAAGCTCGACAAAACGTGAAAATCCCATGAACCGACCTAGATGGTCGTCAGGATAAAACGACGAGGTACAAGTCGGCGTAAAGAGGCTATAGAAGTCGATCATGATAAACTCGGGAGCAGTCCGACTCACAAGTCGGAATGCGAAACCGAGTAAAATTAAAATGAATCGCAAAAGTAGCCTAAGTCACGAAAAACTCAATAAAACAAAATTGAGTACTAGGAATAACAAAAAGAGATAGGAAAAAACTAAGAAAAAGTTGTAAGGCTGCCTTGAGGATCAAAGAGATTCAGAAAAGCAGGCAAGCCCCAAAGAAAAGGTTTTTTCCAGAAAAGATCAAAGAGTCAAAAGAACCACGAACAGAAAAGCATGCGCACATAAGGTAACTCAAAACCCTTATCCAAAAAGGGCATTTATTTAAAACGCTAAATTAAACCCTTATTAAAAAAGGGTATTATAAATTGTTTTGTTTACGGCCTTAAAAGGCCAAAAATTGTTCAAACATCAACAAATAAATATAAAGAGTTTAAAAAGGGGGGAGGGGTCCACAGGCCGGACCCCCAATAACCAACAAAATCACTTCTTTGCAAGAGGAGTAGAAGGATCACCACCACCAGGACCAGGAGTTGGAGAGAAAGTCGGAGGAGCAGCAGAAGAACTCGGAGCGTCCTTAGAGCGAGGAGGGGACTCTATGATCCTCTGACCCCGAGTCTTCAAATCAGACTCGGACTCCACCACGGGGACAGGAGGATCCACGATGGCACCATCAACAACAATCTTATCAGGGTCCAAAGGAGAAAGGTCCAAGTCAGGAGCAATAACTCCGACCTGCTCCTTAAAAACCCTCCAAGCCTCATCAGCACCATCCGCAATAGAGTCCTCCAACTCGGTATAGGCCTTCCGAGCATTCAGCAAGTCATTCTTTACAGACACAAGATCAGCAAATAAACTGTTGTAGCTGGCTTGCGCTACTTTCCTCAAATCCACCTCCATGTTGCATTGGGCTTGCAACTTCTTCTCCTTCTCCCGGAGGCTGTCCCTCTCCTCCTTCAGCTTGGCAACTTCCCCCTCCAACTCCCTCTCATGCTCCTGATATATGCGAAGCCTACCTTCCAGCTCCTCGACCCTCGAGGTCGTCCCTAAAGAGCTGATAGGAGTCTTCTCAAATATATCTAAGAGTTTGCCACAAACCCCCGCCGTCTTGAGACTCTCCTCAACCACAGTGGTGAGGTAGTGCCGAACAGAAACATCATCCATACTCATACGAGCATGAGGATAAATGTTCTTTCGGACGAACGCAAGAGCGTCCGCCTCACCAGAAGCGCCAGACTCTAAGGTCTTGCGCTTCTTCGGCTCTGGTTCAGGAGTAGGTCGGACAGAAGGGGGTGGCAGAGAGGAAGCAGAGGAAGAAATTACAATAGGTTGGGAGGGAGTCCCAACGTTCCAAGGAGGAGGAGGAGGAGAGACAATCGCCCTAGCACCACCAGATCTGGCACGAGACTTTGCCTTGGCTTCCTGAACCCTCTGGTAAGACTCTTGAGCGTTTTTCTTTGCCATCTCTGCAAAAACAAATCGGTAGCTAAAAGTTAGACAAGTCGGTAAAAGAAATTGCAAGTCGGAAATAAGTGAGAAACGCAAAAAGCTACCTAGTTGTGACTGGACAAAGGCCGGCGACCCCTGGAGAAATTTTTTAGTATCCAAGTATGGGGCCCTCCCCCACACTTCTCGAAGGAACCCTACGATGGCCGCCTCCACTTCGTCCAGGTCGTCCGGACCATACTTCTCACAGGGGGAGGCCTCTAACCAGTATAGAGGAAAGCGAGGAGAAGAACTCTCATCTAAGAAAAAGGGGTGGTGACCCTCTACTGCTTGAACTTTGAAAAAATAGCTTTTAAAATCGTGAAAGGATTCGTCAAAAAGGGTAAAAAGCCTCCGACCTTGTATGGCTCGGAAGGACACCCACTGTTGCTTATTATTTAGCCCACTGAAGGGTTTGGTCATATGGAAGAGATAGAAGAAAATCCTCAGAGAAGTCGGGAACTCTAAGGCCTGGCTGATAAATTGGTAAATTTTCAAAAAACCCCAAGAGTTGGGGTGAAGCTGGGTGGGAGCAACCCGGCAATGACGTAACACAGACATTTCAAACTCTGAAAATGGAAGAAAAACGCCCAAACGGGTGACCATACTCTCATACATAAAAAAGAAATGAGGGGCCGCCTCGTCGGCCCTCCCGAAGCAAACCCGGTCTTCTGGACCCAGGACTACCAACTCATACTTCGACTCATCCTCTTCAGAAGTACAAATTCTATGATGAGTACGAAGGTGGGTGATAAACTCGGTATCGACTGAAGGCTCCTCCCCTAGGACCGTGACATCAACCCACTGAGAAAGAACATCTACGGAAGCCATTTTCTTTTCTTAAAAGGGGTGACAAGAAACCTACAAAAAGAAAAGAAAAATCAACACACGGTCTCTAAAGGGAGGGGGTACGGAACTAAAGCCTACGAACCAGTCTACCTACAAAATAAAGGCACGCAAATAGAAAGCATGTTACAGAAGGGGAAAAAAGCTAACCTTTAAGTCTGAAATCAAGACTGGAGGAAGTAAAAGTCTTCGAAACGCGAGAATGCAGCACGAACGAATGCAAGGGAAATTTGAAAGATTGCAGAAACGAAACAACGAAAGAGAGGGAAAGTATTTATAAGAACGTTAGGGGCATAAGGGTAAAATTGGGGCAATCATTAATGAAGATGCACCGTTACCAAGGCCATTAAATCCCTACGCACACCCCTAACGGACACGACGATTGATTAGACGTAACTGTCAGAACCGAAAGGTCAAGAAAATCACGTCGGTTCTTAAACCATCACGTCGGTCCTCTCGCAAATCGGCTACGACCCCGAGTTGAATACTCGAACCCAAATCCTGAAAAGAAATTGGGCTCGAGTAGGGGCACTGTTCATACCCTGGCCCAATAATAAAGGTCCAGGATCCAAGCAAAAAGGCCCAACCCAAAGGGTTGGCCCTCACCCAGTACCAGCCTTCATTCCCAGAAGTCGGTACTGAACACGACCTGCTCCAGAGAAGTCGGATACGAGGGTCAGCTGGCAGATAACACTCATTCGAATGAGTAACTGCCCCTAGAAACTCTCTAACCACTTCATAGAGCCATATCTTAACCTCCCTAAGATATAGGAACGGTTATCCACCTAAAAAGGTGGCACTACTTCAGCGGTGGTTATTGGTTCGCCACTATAAATACACTGACACCATTCAGGTATCACCAAGTCCAATACTCTCTAACCTGCTCACACTCTTGCTAACTTAGGCATCGGAGTGTCTTTGCAGGTACCACCCCCCATTCTTTCTCACGTACAAGTCGGACGGAGGAACACCGAGTACCAGGTCCACTCGAAAGCCGCCTCCTTCATACGTTTGGGCCAACTAACGCCATCCAACCCATTAATCTCCGGTTACCCACCGTAACAAGTATAAATACAAAATTTATCGGAGCATTGTACTTCATTTTTGGTGAAATGCACTTATCTTAACTTTGGAAAAGAAAATAAACACAAAATTTATTGTAATTCAGATATTCAATAATCTAAAACTCTCAATTTCCACTTTAATTTTCACTATAATACATCACTTATATTATTATTATTATGAGTATATAAAAAAATTTAAGTTTATTATATATTATAACTATATAAAACATCATATATTTTTACAGAAATACATAATAACTAATTTTTTACATCATTTTTATCATCAATATAGATATAGATTGCTGCTTGTATAGAGCTTTTCTCCTCTAAAAATGAAAACCTGTATGATCTAAGAAATATAAGAAGATTAATTATCCTTTAGAATATTTTACCGTAATCACTAATCACTGATTAGAATTTGACACGGGTAACAAAGTGATTAAGAGAAGCCAAATCCGCAAATCTTTGTGGATAAGAGAGGGAATTTTAGATCCGAAGGGTATATGAGAAAATTCCTGAAGAAGAGGGACAATTTAGCTAAAAGAGGGAGCCCGGATATTTTCTTTTGATATTTGCACGTGTGGTCCAGTTTCCACACACGCTTCCGTTCCTCGCTCTGTCTTTCTCGGTCTTCTCTTACACATCACAGACGCCCATTCGCTCTTTCTCACTCTCAGGTAATCCCCAATTTCCTATTTCTTCTCACAAACCCTTTCTTTCTCTTATTTATTTGCCATTTCACTTTTTCCCCTTTACTTTATGTTAAGTTGTTAACTATTCAATGGCTTTTCGGTAAAATCGATGGAAAATAACAGAAATATATATTATATGATCTGTGATTTGTTTTCTATTTCCTTCTTTTTTGATGTGTTGTTCGTTTTGAATTCATAGTTCCAATTAAGTGAATTTTCTAATTATATATTTTCTGGTTGATTATAAGCATTTGTTAGCAATCCGGGATTGTGTTAGAGAGAGAACCAATTATTTCCCGTTTGTGGATTGCTACTCCTGATGTTATTATTGTATTAGATTTTTGTTGTGGATTTGTATCTTCTATATGAAAAAGCCTAACTGTGTCTGTGTTTTCTATTTTAAGCATTGTAATCTGCATTTATCACAAACACATTGGTAGCCTAACTGTGTGGTTGATTCTCTATTGATATATTCGAGTATTAAGTTTTCTTAGATATGGTAGATTGAACTATGTATTTCATAATGGATTCTTTAAATTCAGTTATTGTAAACGTTTGTATCTATGTCACTATTTTGATTCTGTCTTTATTTTAATGATTGATATAATCTGTCTTTAGGTTATTTAGTAATTTCTTGATTTGAAAATTACGTTAGATGCCATTATTTGTCGTATTTATATCGGAATTCTAATGTGAGATCTTAGGTTGTTAGTTACTATAGTAACGCTTGGAAGCTAGGAGTTAGAACCCATATCATGAGCCTGCCGAAACTTCCTTATGGCAAGTCCCCTTAGAAGCTACCCTAATGGGGCATGGGACGGGAATGGAGGATACGAAAAGTTATGAAGAGGATTTTCACTCTTCACCATGATTGAACTTTGCTTCTGTTCTCAAATGTCTCTGGCTCTTACCATGATAGATATTTGCGGCCACTCTATATCCACTCCCAAGAATGGGGACAATTACGACACTAGTCACTTTGTTAATTGAAGATGTGATATATGAATCATTGAGGTTCCTCTTTCATTTCCACTTTTGTCACTCCTTTATGATGAAGGAGAACATTTTATGATTTCAGGATAGCTTTGCATAATCAATAATGAAAATTCATCGATTTTACAAGCTACAAAGGGAAGATTGTTTGCTGAGATGAAGAGCATGTTTATAATAATAGTGGGAAAAAAAAGACTTCTGCACTATGTTCTATGTGATGTTTCTCATGTTAAGCATGCAATACTTAGTTGATTAGAGTCATCTTTACTTAAGTATTTGAATCCAAACAGAGGATCTTCTAGATTGACTTAAGCTAGAGCCGTAGTTTGAATTGCCTTTCTAAGTTTTGGATTGTCTTATATAATGTTTGAGATTCTTATATTGTAATGTGAGACTTAGCTGTGTTGAAACTGTACGCTAATGAAGTTGAGCCTTGCATGAAATTTCGACAAAAGCAGGGCTTTCAAAATCTTTGATTTATGACTTATTTTTATTTTGCTTTCTTGGTATTATTAATGCTTTTACAAGTTTGAAATGATAGTCTTTCCAAATTTAACTAGACTGGATATCAGTTGCATTTTCTTTAAGACTTATGTAGGTAGTGGACTTAACGATTTGTATAGTGTTTAACTGTTTGTTGGTGTGGTGCTCATTGTGCTCCAATATATATTCATCTTTTTTTTTGTGCAAGAAAAAACAATCTGTTGAGTCTTTTCAAACGGTAGTAACTCTTTGCAACTTTTTTGTAGGATTGTGTGATCTTAACTGAGAGATGGAACTGAGTAGCATCAAAGATGCATTTGACCGTGTAGCTAAGAAGCAAAAGTTATCCTCTTCCAAGTCTCAAGAAGTTGTTGACCAGGTGGGGCGTGAAATTGAGCAGGCATTGGCAACAATCCAGGCACCAAATGGCCCCTCAACCCCTGTTGATCAAAAGTCCGTTCTTACAGATCTGAAGTCAAAGCTTAATGCTATTGTGGCACTTAAACAGTTAGAAGGACCACAGAAGGAACTGAATCTAAGTCTTTCCAAGTACCAAAAACTCCTTGAAAAATATTTAAACCCCGACATATCAAAGGCTTACAGAAACGTTGACTTTGATAATCATATTGTAAATCAGATCATTGCAAGTCACTTTTACCATCAAGGTTTATTTGATCTTGGAGATAGCATTATAAATGAGGCTGGAGAGCTGGATTTAACTGCTCTAAGGTTGAAGTTCATCGAAATGCATCAGATTCTTGAAGCTATGAGGGTTAGAAATCTTCAGCCTGCTCTAACATGGGGCTCTGCCAACCGGGATGAACTTGTCAAGATTGGTTCCAATCTTGAGTTCAAGATTCACACATTGCAGTTTGTAGAGGTCGTGCAAAATGGAACCCGAGCTGATGCCTTAAAATATGCACGAACTTATCTTGCTCCTTTTGCTCCCCTCAACAAGGATGACTTCCAAAAGCTTATGGGTTGCCTCTTGTATGCAGGAAGGCTTGAGAGCTCCCCTTATTCTGATTTGATGTCACCAGCTCATTGGGAGATGATAACCGAAGAGCTTGGACGGAAGTTCTGCACTCTCTTGGGGCAGTCCTACCAGAGTCCACTGAGTGTGGCAGTTGCAGCTGGAGTTGAGGGGTTGCCTACACTCTTAAAGCTGGCTAATGTAATGGCAGCAAAGAAGCAAGAGTGGCAGGCAATGAAACAGTTGCCAGTGCCTGTAGAATTGGGTAAGGAATTTCAATTCCATTCGATTTTTGTATGCCCTGTAAGTAGGGATCAAGGGAGTGAAGAGAATCCTCCCATGTTGCTGCCATGTCTACATGTTCTCTGCAAGCAGTCAATTTTGAAGTTATCCAAAAACAGCACTCGAACATTCAAGTGTCCATATTGTCCCGCAGAAGCTACAGTTGCAAACTGCAGACAGCTGCATTTCTGATTGGTGGTGTTAATGAATTTCTCTCTTACACGTTTCATGGATGCAGTACAGCTTTCTGGTTTGCACGTTGTACATAAATATTCTTACTAAATTATATCTTTTCTGTTTGGCAATATTTCTTGACTGGATAAAAATATTAAAAATAACTATGCTTCTCAATTGGATTGGCCTGTTACAATTTTCGACACTCACAGGTATGAACAATTGTACAGGTATATCTGTGATCTCACCTACGATATGATGGCTTATAATTGTGTGCAACTCATAGATCATAGTTTGTAGTACTGTTCCACATATGGTAGATTATTGGATTTCTGGTGTCTCAGATGTTAACTCTTGACAGCAACAATTACTGGACTGTCTTCTGGTCAAGCGTGTCTGTTAGCATGCAAGAAAACAGAGCATGAACTTTAATTCTCAAAAAAGACTAGATCGATATGATGTTTATTTTAGTACTTTTGAGGAGTAATGAAATAGTCGAGTTGCAAATTAAGTGGTGATACTTGTATAATTAATTACACATCATTTCAGTTTGCACTATCTAATTTGTAGGTCTCTTGTAGTCGTCTGTTCCATTCCATCATAACAATCTCCTTGATTTATAACCGAGCACCAAACAGTAATAATAGTTTTCATTTTCATCTCAGATCGAGTGTTTTATGTCATCTTTTCAATTTAGTTAAGCATCTTCGGTTATCCATGCTGCTGAGTACATATTAATGAGATTCAGTTGTGCCAAGCGAAAAAAAACATCAACTGAAAAATATAAGAAAGAAAAAAGAGGTCACAACTCACAACTCGTGGATTTCTTTTGGATCAAATAAAATTTTCTTGTTTTCCTGAGCTAATTTTGTAAAAAAAGAAACAAAAATTCTAACCAACAAGAACATCTTAACTCCCAAATAGTTCTAGAAAACTCATGTTCTCTCTGAGAAACCAATCATCCTCTTGATTCCACGAAATGAACCAGAGAAGAAGCTGAATCTGTAGATGGGTTCCCAGCCCCAGTCCCAGTCCCATTCCCTTGTTTAAGATACTCCTCGACCATGTCTTTAGTGGACCTTGCGGACAATGGGTGAAAGAGTGCACCCCACTCGGCGACAAAGCCTTGAACCAATGCCCATTTCTGGCTATCTTCCATTTTGGTCCATTGGAGTTTGGCGTTGTCTTCGTTGAGACCCATGTACTCGCAGAGGTGGCGGAAGAGGAGGTGGCGGCTCTTGTTTATGGCTTGCTCAGTCTGCTTCACCCGGCTTCTGATGCCGGTGATCCTGATGCCTAGCTCTGTGGCCAGTGTGGCGTCGCTAATGCCCTTGTTGCTGCTGTTGTTATTGTTATTCTTGGTGCATGAGATTCGCGTGTTGAGCCTTGCAGAGAAGAGGTGGGTGGTGATGGGGGTGGAAGAGGAGGAGGAGGAGAAGAGCCTTGGTGTGGGAATAACATGAATCCGCAGAGCCATTTGATTTCAGGTAATTTGGATTTTGGAATAACCGAAGAATTCTGTGTGCGGAGATAGAATGAATGTGCGCATCTTATTTGCGAAAAGAGTTCGATTCTGTTTTTATTATTAGAATTTAAAACCTTATCTCATATATTTTAAAATCCATCGCATATGAACGGATTTTGGAAGTTAATTAGAAATTAAGAATTCGACAAAATATAGAATAGAATGCATGGGAAAATAAAACTTTAATTAAGTGAAGCAAATTTCTAGCTTTCACAAAATTTTTCGTAGGATTGCTTCTGAATAAATTTATTTATTTATTTTTTGTAGGAAATAAATAGATTTAATTCAGATTTAATCAGAAAACAATAATTCAGATATGATTTATTTATTTATTTTTGGAGTTGAGTTGTTATCATTAACAAAACGGGGTCTAGTCTAACACTCGAAGCTATTACACACTTAATCATGGTTGATGGTAGGTAACACATCCATTCTCTAACAACCATTACATGAAAGGAGGGGTGAAATGGAATTCAAATCAAATTCAAATTCAAATTCAAATTGCTATCTGAGAGACTGAAACCATAACACTGCAATCAAGAAGATCCGCTCAGTCCCAAATAAATAAATAAAAAATGCTCACGTTCACATTAATAGTCGCAGCTACGAGCAGCATAAGCACTTTTTCTCTGATTGGATCATCGTCGCCGTCTTCTTCGCTAAGCTTTCCCTCCATTTCCCGCGCATTTCGCTCTCGCTCTCGCTCTCGTTCTCGTTCTCGTTCTCGTCCTTCTGCTCTCTGCTTCTCAGGTACGATACTTCCTCACTTCTCACTTCCCTGACCGGAACCTCTTCAATTTCATTATCATTTACCTATCTATCTTTCTAGGCCTTCAACTTCGGCTTTCTTATTTTCTCTTCATCCTCAAGTTTCATCCGCGCGATGCGATCTCTCGCTTCTTCTTTTTCTTTTGTTTTACTCTCTCCCTGTGCGTTTCTGTTTCTTCCATTGGCGATGCTGAATTTGATTATTCGAACGCTACTTCGCGAGGCTCGTTTAGGTTATGTCTCGGTTGAAGTGTCCTTAAACGTGCTTTTGCTGTGAATTAATAAATTAACTTCTCTCTGGAATTTTGTGATCTGAATCTGAATTTGTCTGCGATCTGATTTATTTTATCTATTTCACTTTGCGATTTGTTGTAAGAATAGAAGATCCACTGTATCAACCTTAACAATGTAGCGATACTTATAACATCGTGTTGATCTAGTAATAGCTCTTGTTCATAATTCACTATTAGTTCAGATTACTTAATTGTTCAGTTGATGACAATTTTTTTTCTGCTGCTGGTTCTAGGTTTGTCAGAGAATACGGATTCTGGTGTTGCTCCGTGTTTGTTTCCATTGCATCGTTGTAAAACAATTCACCTGGTTGGTTTTGAACTTTTTTTTAAGTCAACGCGCTAAATTTTTTGTTGACTTAAAGCTGATGTGTATTTTGTTAGAAGCACATTCAGGATTTTAGTTGCGCTTGATCCTTTCCATTCAAATCAAGGCATTGCCAACTGATAAAAACATTCATCCAGGTCAGGCATGCACAGGGGATCCACAATGTCGAAGGAGACAAGAATTACGATGCATACTTAAATCCTGCATATTTTGATGCACAACTTACGCCATTAGGCTGGCAACAGGTAAAGTGCAATTACCCTACTCATTTTGCAGCATATTGTGTGAATTTTGTTCCATAGGCAAAAGCTTGCATTAGTCCTATAGTTGAGAGATAGAAAAGATGTAGTTTAGTTTTGTGAGTGTATCATAATCTTTTGCAGCTGGCAGGTTGATAATTTGCGAAAGCATGTTCGTGCTTCTGGGCTTATAAAGAGGATTGACCTAGTCATTGTATCTCCTTTATTGAGGTATAGGCATCTGTGTGAATTATTAGACTTAAGTTTAGCATTAACATCAAAATTATACATTTGATTTTAAAGTACACAAATGACAAATCTAGTAGCATAGCATTCTTTTTGCATATAATGTGCTTCTTTTTATGACAAAATAGAATAATGTAATTTGATCCACAGAGCCAATCTCACCAAGTGGGAATAGCTTTTCTTCTTGTTGGTGTTTCATTTGTTTGATTGTCTTATGATATTGCGAAGTCATCCATTGGACCTCAAACTATCCCTCTATTTATTAGAAATAAATGGGCAGGATAACTACTTGCTGATTGTTCTATATGATTATTAGCACCCGTACGTTGGTATGATATATATAGGACTAGCTGATTGTATGCTACAACATATGGTTATAGGACTCTACAAACAGCTGTTGGCGTATTTGGCGGTGAGGACTACATAGATGGAATAGATGCACTTCCCCTAATGATAGCTCATGCAGGAAACAGCAGTCATAATGCAATTTCAAGTATTAATTGCCCCCCAATTGTTGCTGTTGAACTTTGTCGTGAACATTTGGTATGCTAGTTTATAATCTAAACATTAACTTTGTCACGCGGGGTCCTCTCTCTCTCTCTCTCTCTCTCTCTCTCTCTTTCTCTCTCTCTCTCTCTATATATATATATATATATATTGCCACTACAAATTGAAAATCAATGAAGCTCGTATAGTAAAACTGTCCTTTCCAAGCTATTAATGATATGTATGCATCCCAAACTAAATTTACTTTGTGATTTCATATAAAGAATAAACAAGGAGGGAACAAGCATAAGTCATACAGCCAAAGAAGCCTCTATTTCAAAAGCTGTAAACCCTTTTCGTCTTTCATCCTTCATTCCTACAGACGTTTGTCTCAATGTGTTTTCTTATGCAGGGAGTTCATCCCTGTGACAAAAGAAGAAGCATTAGTGAGTATCAACATCTGTTTCCTGCAATTGATTTTTCACTGGCAAGTACCTAGAATTCATGACTTTGATTTAAGAACCCTTGTCGTTTCATACAAAATGGCACACCTACTTATGCTAAGTGTCCTTTTATTTTGTTTTCAGATAGATAGCAATGAGGATATTTGGTGGAAGGCTAATGCTAGAGAGACAAAGGAAGAACTAACTGATAGAGGGCTTAAGTTCCTGGACTGGTATATTTCTGTTCACGAAAACCTTTGTTGCTAATTGTTTACAATTATATAAAGAGTAGTGCATTGTAGATATGCTGAGGAGTAACACTCCATTCATTTTGTAAAAGCTAATTTAATTTTACTTATCTTCTTTATTACAAAAGGCCATACATAGTAGAATTTATCTTCTTTAGAATAAATAGATAACTGCTTGCCGAATGCTTTTGTGATTATTGGCACCCATATGTTGGTTATTCTAGATAGATATCTAGTGATGATCGGTAGTTCAAGATCTATGTAATTCTTTGTAAAGAACAAAATAATCGTTGTTTTGTTGTAATTTCCCATTACTTTCATGTAACCTTGCAGGTTACCGGATAACATCAAACGTGAAAAGATTGATTTCTCTTTTTTTTTTTAATTATTTATGTTTATTATTCTTCACTCCATCACAGGTTGTGGACACGAAAAGAAAAAGAGATAGCAATCGTGACGCATAGAGCATTTTTGTTTCATACTCTAAATGCATTTGGAAATGATTGCCATCCCTCGGTTAAGATAGAAATATCCAAGCCGTAAGATCAGATAACTGCTAATTGACTGATTGACTCAGCAGTTTTTATTCCAGCTGATTGACTGATTTCACGTTTCCTTGCAGCTTTGCTAACTGCGAATTTCGCTCCATGGTCATTTTTGATAGGTAAATCATGTATACAACTTAAACGACTTGAGGGGGCCCCCTTCATCTCAGACCATGATTTTTTATCTTTATCCTCTGCTCTAACAGGAACGGATGCATCAACCGTTAATTGTCCAGGAAACATACCTTCTGGGATGGACCTACTTAGTGATTTTTGTGGATGAGAACGGTGACTCTTGAGAAATCCAATGTGCTTTGTTCAAGGGTTTCACAAAAACACTGGTTAAAGATTTTTGAAGGGAAAATTTGTAAAGTTTTCAATATATTTAATACTATATATATAACTTCTCCTTTAGAAACTTTCCAGTACTGATTAAAATATATCTTTTTACAAATTTCACATTGTATGCTGTTTGAGTGTTTGATTTGAAGCTTCTACAATTACTGGATTGTCCGAAGAAATATTGTGTAACTAGAATACCTGTCAAGCAAAGGTGTGGCAAATCAGATATTCGGAGTGCGGTAAGCCGGTAACATTATTGGACCTTTCTTACAATCGATAGTGACACATCTATTTATAATTTTATTAGAAGAGAATCAAAAGGTAGTTTGAAAATTTTTAAATGAGTGAAATCTTACTCCAGTACTTAACAATTTTCATAAGTGATGATCCGCACTCTAACAAAATTAAAATGCCATTCGACTTCATCCATTCGTTCTGTTAAACATTCTAATCCCTCGTTAGACTCTTCATCAAATGATAACGGTAAAATCAAAACTGTATCGTTAGCTGTATACGTTTTACTGTATAATTTGATTAGGACATATAGTCGTTTTGATGACTCAAGCTATGTGTCCTAACCAAATTGTGCAATGACACGTATACAAATAACAGTACAGTTAGGATCCTACTGTTATTATTTAACGAAAAGTTTAACCGTGAGACTAGAATATCTAACGGAATGAATAGATGAGGGTTGAGATAGTATTTTAATTTTATTAGGATGCGGTCACTTATAAAAATTATTAGGGATTGAGATGAGATTTTATTCTTTTTAAATACTTAAATTTTTCTTCTATTTTGTCATACATTTTTTCCTAAGATGATATAGCTTAACTTTATTCTTTGTATTATAACTTAAGATTTTTCTTCCTTGTTCTTTCTTAGTCTCGTGATTTTTATTTTTCTTTAGCTTATTATATGTTTTTAATATTAATATTATTATATTTAGTAGTGTAAATTGAGCTATAAAAGTTATTTTATGATCACATTTTACTCACTTTTACTATTTATTTTTTATCTATTTATCTATCTATCAATTTATATAATATATTAAAAGAGGAATCAAGATAATTCTAAAATCATCTTTGGACGTTCGACATTTTTCTATTTTACCATGTAAATCTTTGTATTATGTTATAAAATTCTTGGTATTTTTATTTTCTCATAATCTTCCATCTACCATCTTTATATTATATTCTTGTTACATTTTCATATTCTCTAAACATTTATTTCTTTTTAAATTATTCTAGCTATTCAATCTTAATATTATTTCTCTTTAACAGGTAAACTTGAGTTATAAAATTTAGTTCATTCTCTTGTATCATTTCTCATTTTTATTTAAGAAATCGGTGTTTAACTTTATTTTTTTATATTTTTACTCCTATTTTTATATAAGTTACTCTATGCTTTTAATGTTAAATTTTTTTAATAGGTATAAATTCAGTAATAAAATATAATTCATCCTCTCTTTTATACTCACTTTTATATTTTTTATATAAATCAACATTTACTTTATATTTTTTTTTTATTTCTCTTAAAAAATTTCATGCCTAATGCTCTTTCTCCTCTATTATTACTTCTAGACAAGTATTTGAAGAATCTAATTGATGATCATAGTTCTTTTTTTATGTTTGCTAAGCATATATTTGGTGATGAACTCCTTAAAACCTTGTATAATATTCTTACAATTTTTTAATTTTTCTATCTTTGACCTAGTTGTATTTATTAGTTACACTTATATATCACTTTTTTGAGTTTTTCCCTTTTAACAATTTAATTTTTTAAAATATTAAGTGTAATAATATTATTTAAAATATGATGTCATGATTTATGAAAAATAAAATTAAAAAATTGAATGCTATTTAATTTTCAGCTATTGAAACATAATATTTATATTTGTATTTTATTTAATAATTTCATCTTTGCACTATATTATTTAGATATAAGTATAACTTAAAGGTGACTACTTAAAGAAAATAAAAATAAAAGTGATTATATAAAGTCAAATAAATAAATTTTATTTAATAAATTTTTTATTTTATAATTATTAAAATTAATTTATATATTTTATGAAATATATATATCCATCCTATTCCTGGACGGGTCTAATCCTGGTTCGTGATTATTTGAAGTTATATATAGTGCTGTTTTACATTACTTTGCCATACAGTGGTAGCTTGGACAGTTTCGATTATCACGTAAGATATCTTCTCAACAGATAGCACAAATTTTCACTCCCTAAAATGAATTTTGTACATTGTTACAAACTTACAATATTATTTTAGACGCTAAAGAAGCTCCCTTGTGCTGTTATGCATCTTGATGAGGTGCACAATATGCCGGCATCCATGATATTCTTTATTTCCGAAACTATGTTTTGCCGCCTTTAAATTATTATAATTTTTGCTTCCAGCAGTTATTTCCTACAAACAGTTGAAACTTGAAACAAATACTGAAATACACATCCTTGAGAAAATCAGATGGCCATTGCCCCCAAGGATCAAATACACGGGGGAACGCTTCAGCACAAATATTGTTGCTTCAGTTTGACCTCAGAACGTCATGATATTGCAGTGGCCTTTTCTTTGACTCACCGCAGAGTCTCTGTATAAAGTATAAACAAAATATAGAACGTTTACCGAAAACATTATACACGGATAAACAATTCATGTGACAAAAAAAAACCTTGGTTTAGGGTTTTTTACCCAAAAAATAAAATAACGTAAAATAAATATGCATACTAGATTGTCTTGAAAAAGTTTTGCTTATATATTTGACTTCTTTTAATTTTATGTAAATTGTTACAGGTCTTTGGGTTTTATAGTTTGTATGTAAAACGTATACATGTAACGATTTATGAATCATGAATGAATTAAAATGCTCATTTAACACAGATCATTGCATGATATTGGGTTTCATAGTTTGTTCATAAAATCCACTGTATAGAGATTTTTATACAAATCTAATATGTTTATGATTTCTTCAAGAATCGTTGCAGGCTATTGAGTTTATGAACAATCCATGAAACTCTGCAATGATTTGTGTGACCTTTCTAATTCGTTTATGAATTGTTGCAGATATGTGGTTTTATATACAAATTGTAAAACCAAAACACTAACGATTTACATTATAGCGTAAACTATGAAAACCACCTCCGAGTTTTGAATACGCCGACAAATATGTCCTCCACTTTTGATAACAACAAAAATATTATAAATGTGACAAAAACGAACTAAAAAGAGTATTATTTTTTTATGAGTGGCAAATAACTTTTGTATTTGATCTAAAATTTTGTAGAAATATTTAGATAATTATTTAGAAATTACATATGAAAAATCGGATAAAAATTTGGTCTCTGTATTTTTTCATTTTTTAAAAGTATTCTTAGTCATTGACCAAAAAAAATCACTTAATATAAAATGACCAAATTTTAGGGATAAAAATGTCTTACTTTTATAATCATACTTGTAAGAAACCATATGAATATCCAATTTCTAAAAAATTTTTTGAGAATATATATTTAATATTGAGTATTTTTGTCGCATTTTAAGATATTTTGAGAACATCTTTATCATTAATAAAATTGAGAGATATTTTTTGCCAGAATTTTAAAAAATTAGAGGTAATTTTGATAGTTTACCCTACACAATATTAAGAAAAAGGACAAATATGTAAGATATTCAGAACAACGCATTGTAGGTGGACTGGCTCGCATAACTTATAAAACTGGCGGGTTGGGTATGGAAATTCGAAGTTAGAACCAGCTAAAAGGGCCGTTTAATCCACGGGATTTGACAGGAAGACGACACACCTTTTTTCTATTGACACTTGTTTTTGGTTTTTTATTGGGGAAAAAAAAAAAGTAAAACAAGAATTTAGTGAAATAGTTTTTTGGTATATTGCCAATATAGTGAAATATTTTTCAAAATATTTTGTCAATTTTTTTAAAAAATAGTGGCTTTACCACTTTAATCTTTTGAAAATTGCTTTTAAATGATAATAATGATATTAATTTTTTGGCCCGCTAGTCTGCAAAAAAGGTGCAAACTAGCACATCTGACCCATATTTTTAATTATAAGACAAAAATAAAGAAAATGCATTGATTATCTTTTTTTTTTTTCAAAATTGTTTCTAAAAAATCACGTATACATTAATTTAGTCCTAAAAAAAATCAGATGTCTGAAATCAATTCTTCATTCAATTAGATGATGACATACTAAAAAAAAATTATCTGTGTTATATACTTATATGTTAGTATCTAACTAACTAAAAGACCAATCTGTTTTCGAAGAAGGATTTTTTTAGGATCATTTGACGCATGTCTCAGCTTTTATCGACCATTTCGATTATTAATCTATGTGCATATTTATTTTATTTCGATTATGAAAATATATGTACCTCCACTGCAGATGCTATACGCAGAATTGTAGCTTCCGCCCACGGTCGGCCTATCACCTGCAAACCTATTGGAAGTCCTGATTTATCGTAACCAACCTGTACATGGAACATTGTTGGTTAAAGGAATCAACGGTAATAGAGAGTATATTAGTCTCTTAGCAATGGTTAACTCTAAAAAACACTCAATGTACTGTTCATTTTACTCACCGGGACACTAATAGCAGGGAGTCCCAGAAGATTCCCCGCTATAATGAATCGCATAAGGTAAGCTGAGAAACAAATTTCAAGTTAACATATATGGCAACAGGAAAGATATTAAATATGCGTTGCGTTGTGGTGATCATGCCACTTTATTTAAGATTCTCATGATGACAAACATTACAGTATAATGAAGCAATATTAAAGCAATTTGTATATAGTCTTTGAAGTTGCAACTTAAAGAGCAAGTCAATCACCTGTTGTCTGCATATCTGTCTCACCACTTTGCAGAGCACTAGGAGGGATCTTGGGTGCTGTCATGCTGTGTTATCCAGAGTGTGAGAAATAATTCTATTCATATCAAATTATTCCAAAAGAAAGCATATGCGCTTTAGATGAACTAGCAGCTTAATACGCACGTTTGGCTTGTTAAGCCATTTTTATTTTTTTTAATTTATATATAGAATAATAAATATTAATTTTAACAAATACTTTTAGTTTTTTTATTTATATAGGATTTACACGAGAATACCAATAGAAACTATCTTTTCTTTTTCCTTGAAAACAAAACTACATAATTAGTTTTTTTTTTCTTTTTGGAGTGGAAAAGACAAATGCACCAAAACTTTTCCAATCGATTTTATATATAGTCAATTCAAATATAATAAATTTAACTGCTGTTAACATAGGTGTTTATTACATACCCAGTTGTTGGTGTCACTATGATATCCACCTTCTTGAAAATTTCCATGTGATAATGCATAATCCTTCGTCTGAGAATTGAGAATTGAGATATGTAAGATAAAATTAGAATAAACTGTAATGAGCCTCTGTCTTCTTTTTTCTTTTTCTTTTTCCTTTTCTTTTTTTTTTTTTTTTTTTTTGGCTGTTTAAGAGTATAGGAGTAATTATTTCTAATTGTTGTAACCATTTGATATCCAAAGGGGTCTGATCTGTAAGATGTTAAAAAATTAAAATGAACGACATTAAACGCCTTTTTTTTTGGTCGTTAAAAGGGACTAGACAAAAGTCGAGAAATGTTATAAACTACTTCATCTCACCTAATACGTTGGGCTGCAATATAATCTGCTGCTGTAAACGACCGAAAAAGTACCATACTAGTCCGTGTATCATATGTTGATTTTACCCCTTTCCTGTTAAAAAAATGATAGAAAATCATCGTGAAGTTCTCTTACAATTTACTAGACAATGATAGCCACTAATGGTAAAATATACTTTCAAGTTCGGATAAGAAGAATAACTTTCTTAGTTCTGCAAATATCACCTTGACACCTTGTGTCAGTTAGAATACAAATGAAACTACCTGCGTTAAGTGTCCAAACGTACCCGTCTTCACAATCAGCATTCAATGAAGATAAGCATTCCGAGCCAATGGAAACAACATGGGCAGTTCGCATCTCATGAAGCTCTGGTATAACAATCTCTATTATCTGCAAATATAAAAGAATTGCATACTTCATAGAATTGCTTGCACTGGTCATGAAGTCGTCTTCATAAAAAGTCGTTGCAAAACAAATCCTGAAGTACACGGAAATATCATGAACTTACTTCACAACCATGCGCCTTTGTCAACAGATTCAGAGCATCCTCACATTTGTCGGAGACTTCAGTCGAATGAACATCATTAAACCACTTCACAAGAATAAATAAATATAATAATAGTTAGAAAAAGCACTATCATATTAGACTGCACATAAAATCTGTGAAAGGGATAGAGTGAATGAACATCATTAAACCACTTCACAAGAATAAATAAATATAATAATATTTAGAAAAAGCAATATCATATTAGACTGCACATAAAATCTGCGAAAGGGATAGAGTGATTACCGCTGTATACTTCCCTATTCTTAATGATCCCAAAATATCTGAATCATCTAATGACAAAGCTGGCAAGCAAGGTGGTGACTACATGAAACAGAGGAATATATACATCATAACTGACTAAAAGAAAAATATTAAGATTTCTTATAGATAATGTAGAATGAAGAAGATTTGGTCAGTGGTCTAACTTTTTTACATACTTGTATATGAGTTATTATTATACCCGTGTTTTCTTCCTATATCCCAATTTTATATTGTAAGTAAACTCGTCAAACGGTCCTAAGAACTTTGCATTGAACAAATTAGTTTTTAAAAGAAGACGATAAATTAATCCCTACTATTTCAAAAATGACAAATTGATCCTTAATTTATTTTAGTTTTTAAAAAATCGTTTGCTAGGTAGATTAAGTTTTTGTTATATAGTTCTGTAAATTATAGAAAGAAAACTACTTTTCAAGTGACAAGTTATAAGTGGAAAGAGAAGGATAAAACTGTTCAAAAAATATGAGCAATTAGCAGTTAAACTCTCTCAGTATTAATTTCGAAGAATATCAATCAAAAGATTAAAGATTACCGGCCTCAAGCTGATTCTATTTTCTGGTGATGCACCCAATATTGCCGCATACCTGAGTTATTAGAAAAAGAAAGACCCGTTATATGTACTCATGAAGCAATCTACGAGCAACCCAAAGTAAGCACTAGAGAGCACTAATGAAAGCTATAGTAAAAATGGAAACCAAAGACATTCTAAAATATGGATTGTATACACTAGCATGATATCCTCTACTGATGAAGCAATCGGTCCAATAATTTCTACCGTTCCACTATCACATAATGACCTGCAGATAAAAAAAAATGTAGGCATGATGAGGTGGTCCAAAATTTAACTAGTCAGGGACTGTCATTAGTTTTTGTTCTAATGCAACTAAATATACTATTAATATATAACTTCAAATTTTAATCAATTGAATATCACAAATGCTGGTGCCTAACAAATAATATTATCAGAGACCTAGTAGACTCCAAAATATTCAGATGTTGCCCCTTGGAATTTGCTAAGTTAAGATAAAATGATGCTGTCAGTGCAACAAGAAAATGCATTCCACGTTTTTTTTTTTGGGGAGGTCATAACATGGTAAAAATTACAAGAAGAAATTACCCCTGCATGCTTGTTCGCCCATAATTTGATTTCAGTCCCACCACACCACAAAGGGAAGAAGGAATACGAACAGAACCTGCCTTTCTCCAGAATATGCAAAAAGTTAAGAACCAGTACATAGAAAAGTTGAGGCAAAAACAGTTAGTATGACAATATTTTTGCACAACCTCCACCATCAGTTCCCAGTGCAGCAGAACATATTCCAGACGCCACAATTGCAGCTGGACCAGAAGAAGATCCACCAGTATACCTATCAGGTGCATGAGGATTTCTTGTAGTTCTGCAACTCAAGAATAGTGGATTGAGTTATCAATGATGGGTACATTGCAATAAAAATATAAGAAATTTTAAAGCAAACCAAATCATTGTTACGCGTATATTATATAAAACTCAGCAGTTAACAGTGCCAGCAATTCTCCTGTAAATTTCCTGAAGGTCTCTGGCCCTAAGTCTATTCCACCTTTCAAATCGTTTATAAACTTGCAACTGAACGTAAAACAGGGTGAACTAACACATTGGAAACAACAATACAATCACAATTGCTAATAACTTTACTTGATTACTTTATCTCCTAATTTGAAAGAAGGTATGCAATGTGTAAATGCTGAATGTGTATCAAGTAAGGCAAGCATATATTGCTTTTCTTCTCTGGTCATTCCAAGCTCAATCTTTATGTTGATGGTGACATCAACTTTAAAATCAACGAAAAAAAGAGTTTTAAAAAATAAAAAAGGGATTACCCGTAGTTAGGATTATTTCCAGTTGTACCCATTCCAAACTCATGCATATTTGCCTTCCCAACAAAAATGACACCACAGCTACGCAGCCTTGAAACACAGATTGCATCCTCCTTTACAGTACGTACCTCATGCATCCACGTACTTGCACCTTTTTATCGCCAAACTATATTTCAGAACTTTATTCAATTACTCATACAAAGAGTCAATAATACTTACCCTTAGATGGATGGGGATACAAGTCTATATCATCTTTGATCGCGATGAAAATTCCATCTAATATTGATAACGGATTTCCTATACAATCAAAAGGTCTAAGGTGTTATTGTCTATATCACTTCCCACCACATCTCAACATAGTCATGTATGAGATATTTGCAGTATAAGATCTATATAAGCATTTGAAACATACAGGTTACCTGCTTCGAACCTCTGAGTAGATGCTGCTGCCTGCTTCCGGACTTCTGCAGCAGCAAACGATATCAAAAGTGGCGCTGGTGGCTTAATTCTGCAATTCTCCTCTATAACTGAGATGATGCGCTCAGCAACCTATTTATTCAAAGTTAAACCGTCTCCCTTAAATATATTTTACAATAGAGGCAATTTCATACTCATGGGTTCCAATCAACTGAATGCTCTACTTACCATAGACGGGGTTACTTTTCCAGATCGATAGGCATGAGCATAGTCTCGTATCTTCCAGTACCGAAAGGGTAAGGATGAATCTTCCCAGGATTTAGAAGGATCATACTGTGGCAGACACTTCAAGGCAGACTCAACTCGGCTTGCAGGGCTCCCATCTTCATCAAGGACTACAACACCAGGTTCCGTTTCTGCGTGTGTTATAACAGAACAACAGAACATACATCTTCAAATTCAATGTAACTAACACAATTGATTGTGTTACAGTTACTAGTTCCTATTATCACTCTCCAAAATAATTTTATGTTTTCAACCCTATTGTAATTATGTAAAAGAATCACAAGCAATCAGACTTCAGATTTAGGTAAATCCAACTAATAAGAACACCTCAAATGCAAACATACAAATATTTGAGTACTGTATAATGCTATAAAGACAACAGAAAAAGCCAGTGCGCCTCTTCAATCGGCAAAATTAGTGCATATATTATTGACATGAAGTAATTGAAAACATGGAGATGAAATGACCTCGAGGTGGATATTCAGGTTTAAACATCGGTCCTTCTGGTATCACAGTATGCCGCAGTAACTGTTAAATAACAATCAAACAATTGACGTAACATTTAATCAGTTCCACTTGCCACAGTCATGCACACTCGACTCAAGTATTGTTCATAATTTCATAAAACTACGGAGGTTCTAAATTGCAATCAGCAACCACTGCATCCACACAATTGCGGTCGTTTTTTTTTTTCTTGCAATGCAACCGCAACCACAGTTTAAATCCAGAGTCATCGTGACAAGTTACAAAATGAAGAAACGCTAAGCAACGATTTCAGCAACCAAAAAAAATGAAAACTGAAGCAGAAAACACACGCACACAGAGACCTGATCAATTTTGTTGTCCTTCTTCAAATGAGTCATGATAGCAGGACCTATCAGTGGAAGTTCAAGTATCCTCACAAAGAATCGAAACACGAATCCAGTCAAATGCGGAGCTGCAAACACAAAATCGAAACAGAATCAAATAGTAAATCACACTAGAAACTCGAGAATCAAACGCAATTAAGAAGGATTTAAATGAACCAAAGAGTAGTGGAGACCTTTGACAACTTCATGTTCATATTTGACGGAGGACAAATCCACGTCCTTCGCCGGCAACATTTCAAGCTTCTTCACCATCTCCACAAGCGCAAAATCAAAACGCGAAAGAATTGACGAGCGGTGAAAATGCTCGAACTCGAGGAGAAGCAAAAGCGGAAACTAAACGAGGTTCGAAAGAGAAATTACGAAGGAGAGAGAATTTGGTAGTAGCGTTTGGAGGTAAACGGCGAGAAGCATTAGGTGACAACTGACAAGTGAGAGTAAATAATAACGGAATCATTTAAGACTCAACAAGTAGTGCTGCGATGGGATACGGTGCGTTTTGGCTTTGACATTTTCGTCCACAAACCACTTCTTCTCATTCAGTTGCTTCGTTGCGCTACTCTCTTGACTCCGTCTATGTCTCCTCCCTTCGGATTTGGAGATAAGATAGATGAATTAGAGATAAAAAAAAGTTTAGGCCAGCACTTTTTTAATAATTTGATTAGCATTTAACTAAAAAAAAAAAGTAATTTTTTTATTATTAAATATAATTTTACATCATTAAAAATATTATTAATAACCAATTAATAATTACAAAATATAAAACTTGCTACTTGCTAGCTCTTCTTTTAGAGATAATAGTAGTATTATTTTAGAGTTTTGCTTTAGAAAAAAAAAATTGTTTCAAAATATCTCCTTGCCAAGTGTCATAAGGACACTATGGTAATAAATGCACACATCGGGAAGCATTAATTTGATTTGTACATTTTGAAAGCTGCTTCGAGCTGGTGGAAGTTCTCAACTAACTCAGTGTCTCCAACCTCCAATCATTATAACCTCTTTCTCTTCGTCTCTGTCAGCTGCATCCTTTAATAGTATCTTCTCAATTATCTTCCTCATTTTCCTGCAACTGCAAATTACATAAGTCAATGACTTATAACTCAAATGACATAATCTCTCAATATTTAATTAAGAGGTTGCGAATTCGAATTTCTTATCTTTGGTTAAAAAAAAAAAACTACAAATTACACAAAAAAAATGACAACTTTTAACCAGTCAATTTTAAATAATTGTAATTAATAATAATTAATTTTATATTTATTAAAAAAATAAAATTTAAATTATTACTAATTAATAACAATTAAAAAAATTTGGATTACTAATTAATGATAAGTTAGCTAGTAGTTAGTTATTGAGTGTTGGAAATTTAAAGGAGTTCATTATACAAACCCACCTGCCTTTCTAGTAACTAAGGTTGTGTTTGATTTTTAGAAAAAAGATAACATAAGATATTAAAAATAAAATATAAATAATAAAAATATAAAAATTAATATTTTTATATTTTATTTGGTTATAATTTATAACAATTGTAAAAGTTTAGTTTATTTTATTTTTTTATACAAAAAAAATTAGAAAAAAGTATAATTATAAAAAATTAATAAAAATAATAAAAAATAAATTATATCTTTTGTTAGTATTGTTATATTCTTTATGTAAAATATACTAATTTTAGTATCTTTGAATATAATATCTCTATTCTTGTTTCATTTATCAAACATAATTTTGTGTCTGTATTCTTATTTCAGTGTTCCATGCATATAAACAAACGAAACCTAAAGGTGGAATAAAACTCTTTATTAATTTTTATTTTATCATTTTATAATTTTTATCATTTTATAATATATTTTTTTCAAAAGAGATTATGTATTTTTTTGTTTAACTAACATTTGTCCTAAAAATATACATATTAAGATTATTATTATTATTATTATTATTATTATTATTATTTATAGAAAAGTTCTTAAACTTTTCACTTTGATAAATACATAACAATATATTAGAAACATAATTTTGTTATTTTTTATAATTTTTTATTTTATAACTTTAAGATGTATTCTTAGCCTTTTTTTTCTAAAGAATCTTGCTAACTAAAATGTTTATTTTTATATTAAAAATCTTGTTTATTTAGGCAAAGGGAGTTAGAAATATTTTGTCCAACATGTAACTAATTTTAATAAACTCTAAACCCTAAACCCTAAAATTTTTATTAATTTTTTATGCTGTAAATATTTTAAAAATTTACAATTTCTTTGAACAGAATCATTCTACATTTGATATCTTAACAAGTGTCTTGTTAATTAAACCATCTTTTATTTATAAAACCATATATTGATTTTCTTGATATTAAGGTTATTAGATTTTGTCCATCTTCCTAAAGAGATAATAATATTATTTATAAATCTAAATTAATAGAGAACAACTAGGGAACCAAAAGCATATCAGTCAAAAATCAACCAAAATGTGTTTGGGTTCCATGAAAAATCGGGTTTTGATTTGTGCTCCGTGATCTCAGGAGCGGTTTTCAAACATATTATTCAAAAAGTGATTTTAATTAAACAGTTTTGTTTACTTTTTGGCTGGTCACATTTTGGTTCCATATACTTTTCCAAATTAATATCTTATTACAAAAACATAATTATTAATCATTCATTTAACTGTGGTCTCTTAATTACAAACCAATGTTTTAATCCAGTTGCTCGATTTGCAAATTTTCATTACAATTAACTCAAGAGCTAAATTATATAGCATAAAAAATAGAAAAGAAATAATCTTATTTAAAAATCTATCGATCTACATAATAGTTTAATTTTATAACAATATAATTTGTCATAGAATAGTGAAATATTTCAATTTTCCTCCAAAATGTAGTTGATGTGTTTCTCTCCTCAACTTAAATTTGTTATATACACACCTTGACAAATAAGGCTCTAAACAGTTGTATTCACATGCGCAACAATGCATAATTTGACTTTGAACCTATTTGTGGATGAAGAATTCAAGGTAGTTGGCGAAGACATTTTGTTGTTGTGCCCCACCTATATATATAATGAAAGAGTAGTGCCCAAAACTCTAAAAAAAGTTAAAAATGAAATAGGATGCCATGGTACTACTGTCTGTAAATATTAATTTTTAAATAGAAATACAAATTAAAGGACAATGCAATAATGCATACATAGATATATAAAAGAATACTTTACTAAGGTAGTATTCGAAAATTTATATTGCTGATACAAAAATTTCTAAAAAATGTTAACTATAAATAAGTCATTACAAAATTTAAAAATATGATAAAAAAAATAAATATTAAGTATACATTTTAAAAAGATTTTAGAGATTAAATTAAATTCTAATACAAATTTTTGTATTTATTATTAAAAAAAGTAAAAAAATTTCATTCTTAAAATTCAATCATTTTATGTGAAGTAATTTTTTTTAAAATTATTGTGAATGACTATTCTTTTTTTTCTGAAAAATAAAAAAATTAGAGAATAAATTTTACTCTAAATTATTTTGTACACCTTATAAATATTTATTCAAATATTGTCACAAAAATTCGAATAAGATAAATAAGTCATTTATAAAATACAAAAACTTTTTTGTTTTTTACAAAAATATAATATTTATTAATTATTTTTAGTGTATTTTTAAATCATTCAATAATTATTTTGTTATTAACTTTTTTCAAGAGTTTTTTATTGGCGGTTAAATTTTTTGGATACCAAATTAGTAATTAATCTATAAAAACAATATATGCAATTATGCACAAATAATATAGCATCACCAATTTATCAATTTTGCTTTTCAAAAAGTACAAAATAATAAAAAAGACAAAACAAATTCAGGAAAAACACAAAATTTAGAATTATTATTACTTATTCCTTTTTATTTATCTATAATGTTTGTAGGGGTTGTATTATATTAATATCATCGTTATGTGGAACATGAGTGAAATCATGAACTAGAGACCAGTGAGGACTGAGGAATTCTGATCTTATATTGACTTCTAGCTGGGGAGGAATTATTGGGGCATGATTTTTTCTTGCTTTAATTTTTACTCTTTGATGCATTGTATTATCTATACCATACTTTTTAAATTCTAAGTAACCATATAATTACAGTAATATTAGGAAGACGATAAAAAAAAATCAGTTAAAGCGGCCTAAATTTACCTTATGATATTGGTTCCAATGCCATTTTTTTTTCACTCCTATGTACCTATTTGTTTATCAAATAATATAATAACAATATATCAATGTCAGTCTTATATCTTAATTACTATATTCCAAAATGGTTGGACAACTTTAAACAATAAAAATAGGATTTCTCATATATTTTTTGTAAGAATATGAGGCATCTTTTACCTCTATGTGGCCTTCAAATTTCAGAAGCTATAGGCTACACTCGTTATAGAGAGGGTTCCATTCCATATAACTTGAGAATCGAATTATAGTCAAATTAACACATCACTGTCTTATCCCTTCCTACTCTTTCAATCAATAACGTATGGGACCCCTCCTCTTACCTTCCAAATCACAAATATATTCTCCGTATTTTTATATTCATTAGTCCACCTGCTTTATGAAAACACAAGAAATATGGAACTGTAAAAGAGAGAACCTATATCTACAAAAAAAAAAAAAAAAAAAGACTAACAATTATAAAATAAACATAACTCGTGATCATCGTAGAGCATTAATCGTTTGAAGAGAACGAAAATAAGGATTTGACAAAGACAAGAAAAATTGGGAAAAATAAAATAAAATTAATTAAATATATGAGGTTAGCAAAACATTAATCCATCCTCAAATCTCACTGTTACACATACATACATTATCGTATGTCTTACCAACAGTTCGATGAGACCAGTGATTTTAAGGTTATATAACTTCTTAGAATAGTAGTATTCAAGTGGTGGTGGCAGTTTTCAAAAGATGAGTGTTCATTGTGAAAGAAGGTCGTGTGTTCTTGTTATGACCTGAATCATAATGTGATGTTATCGGCTCAGACATTATCTACTAGAGGGGGTTTATGGAAGGATATCTGTCAGTTGCAGGTCAGTGATAGTGATGTGAAAGATAAGATGATTGTGGAGTTATCTATGGAGGTGGGTGACGGAAGGAGGACTCGATTCTAGGAGGATGTCTGGCTACAAAGTGGTTCGTTAAAAATGAGTTTTCCGAGACTTTTCTCTATTTCTAACAAAAAAAGATCTGTTATATGGGATTGTGGGTTTTGGGATGGATTAAAGTGAATCTAAATTTTTTAGTGGAGGCGAGAGTTATTACAATGGAAGTTGGAATTAGTGGATCAATTACATGAAACTTTAAGGCCTATTAAGCTGGCTCATGATAAGCAAGACAGAGTTGTTTGAAAGTTTGACAAGAAAGGTATTTTTTTAACTAACTCTTTTGTGCAGGTAATGCAGTCAGAGTCCCTCCCAGAGGAAGTCACCAGCTACAGTTTCACCAGAACTATTTGGAAAGGTTTGGTACCACCACAAGTGGAGTTATTTATTTGGTTTACTTTGATAGGGAGAGTGAATACCAAAGAAAGATTGCATAGATTAGGAATTATTGGACATGGTGATAACATATGCGTTCTGTGTAAAAAATACGTTGAATATATACATCATTTATTTTTGGGTTTTACTTGGCAGGTGTGGTGTCGATGGCTATTTGACTTTGGGAGATTGTGGTTTATTCCGAGCTCACTAAAGGAACACTTTGAGAGCTGGACATGTGTTGCTAGCAGAAAAAGAGACCGCAACAAGTGGTTCATATGTTTTTTTTTTTTGTTATTTGAAACATTTGGCTAAAAAGAAACCGGCGAATTTTCAATAACACGGAAGGAGGTGCAGAAGAGATGTTTCATAAATTTGTAATCTATTATAGATAATGGTATAGTTTGGATTCTTTTTGTTGTTGATAATAATATCAGAGATAACACTAAAAATAATTTTATGTTCTTTATCTTTACAGATTCTTTATTTGTTAGCTTCTTTTTCACTTTACTATTTATGTTGAGCTCCTTTGTTAAAAAAAATAGTAGTATTCACTTGCACTATTGCTATAGAAAAGTAAGAATATTAGATATTATATGTCTAAAAATAACCGCACCTTACTAGGTAGGATATCAAACTAAATCTTAGTAATATTCTCAAAAATTATTAAAAGGCTATAAAGTTGTTTCTCTATTAGACTCGAAGGCAATAAAATAGAGATAAGAACTATGACTAATTATTATAAGAACGATGCGATATTCACCTTGTGTAGATTTTCAATTCACTAGTTTCGATCAACATGCTTTTAATTAATACCTAAACTACCAAATTTATAATAATGTCATGACTCATGATTCATGATTCACCCTTTTTGTTGACAGTAATGGTAGAGAGAAACCAAAAAAAGAAATTAGAATTTATTTTATTTAATATTTATTAATTATTATAATAATTAATAAATATTAAATAAGATAAATTTTGAGTTTTTAATTATTATTTTTGTTATTAAATATTTTTTGTTGAGCTGAAAGTATTAGGATTGAGTTTTGTGACTAATTTTTTTTAGGGTAAAGTATATTTTTTGTCCCTGAAGTTTTCGAAAAATTTCAAAAATATCCTTAAGTTTTAATTTATTTCAATTTTATCTTTGATGTTTTGAATATGCTTCAATTATATCCTTTTTGTTAATTTTTTGATAGTCAACCAATAGTCAATCTTTTATTTCCAATTTTACCCCCAAATTCTAACCGTGTTTGGCCCACTCCCTAACCCATTTCAACGCCTCCACCTTTCTTCCCAACCATCACCCATCCTCTCTTCATCTCTCTCGTTGCAACCGCCGGCGCCATTACCAACCACCACCACCACCACCAATCTCCATCTTCGTCTCCAACATCATTCATCCAACTTCCTCACTACTCATCCATCTCCATTTTCATGATCATAAAGCAGCAAAAGACAGAGATCGAATACCGATCCTGCATCACGTTTCTCTTCTCCCAATCCGACACACTCAAGTCTCATACAGCATCACCATTCACGGCGCCTTAAGCTCGTGCTCCACCGTCCACGATTAACTGCGCCTGGATCTCCATCGCTCACGATTCACCACGCTCAGAGCTTCACCGTCCGCGTTTCACTGTGCCTCGAGGTCCACCGTTATGTGTGCTATGGCTTTCCTCTCCGACAGCCTTAACTCCCCCTCTCCCTCTACCCGTGTCCAGATCTTGAACATTAACTGGTTTCAGAAACAGCCCAATGGAAAGCGACGAGGTTTAATTTCTTGTTCAGATCTACAATTAGGGTTCAATTGTCCAAATGATTTTCTATTAGTTTGTCAATATCACCCTTTTACATTCAATTTTGGTATTTTCAACTTGTTGCTGTTGCTGTAGCTTTGGTACTTCATTTTGCAATTGAGCCAAATGTGTGAATTGATAAAGTTTGTCCACACTTGGGATACTGAAACAATTAACATATGTGGCTGTGATTAGCAACATGAATATATAGTCAATGCCTTATTGTCTAAAATAAAGGGTTATGCTGAATTTTTTGAATTATTGCCTTGTAGAATATAGTTAAAATTGAAAATTGTAACCTACCAAGTGCGGCGGCACAACGAAGAGAAGAAGGGATGAGTGGCAGTGGCTGTGCACGGTGGTTGGTGAGACAATGAGAAGCAAGGGAGAATGAGAGTTAGCATGAGAGAAAAGACAATGGGAGACGGAGATAGAAATTGGTGGTGGTGGTTGGTGGTGGCGCCGGTGGTTGCAACAAGAGAGATGGATGAGAGGATGAGCGATGGTTGGGAAGAAAAGTGGAGGTGTTGGAATGGAATGAAGTTGGGAAGAACAAGGAGAGGCGTTGGAAGGGATTATGCAGTGTGCCAAACACTATCAGGATTAGAGGGTAAAATTGGAAATAAAAAGTTGACTATTGGTTGACTATCAAAAAATTAACAAAAAGGATATAATTGAAGCATATTTAAAATATCAAGGATAAAATTGAAATAAATTAAAATTTAAGGGTATTTTTGAAACTTTTCGAAAACTTCAAGGACAAAAAATATACTTTACCCTTTTTTTTATATGAAAAAATATTAGTGTTTTTGTTAAAAATGAGATTATTGAGTGTAATTACAGATAGGTGAATTTTATAAGTGAGAAGTTAACACGTAGGGACGCGTTGTAACAAGTGGGGACGTGTTGAACACGTGACAACATTTCAGTCAATACGCATAGACATGTTAAAACACGTTAGAAACGTGTTGAATATTTCCACAATAATATAATACACTTCAAATGTCAATATTTTGAAAATGTGGATAAAAGGTTCTTACATCTTTTTAATTTGTGTTATTTAGACAATGTAAAAGCAAAAATATATAGATATATATCTTCAATATCTAATTGATGAGTTAAATGAGTTGTGGTATCTTAATATTTTGACTATATATTTACCAAAAATGAATATTGTTATTCATATTTTAATGCAGTAACTTTTTTTTAAATTTATATAATTTTAATGTAAAAAAATTATGTGTAGAGTGATATTATTATTTTTTTTATCTATCAAATAATTTTTTGTTATTTATACAAGTCACATCTATTGTTATGATTATTATAATTTTTTATTTTACTTTTTTTGGTGTATACTTTTCTCTTATACTTTTCATTTTCAATGTTAAACTTAAAAGTGATTTGATAAAAATTAAAAGAAGCATAAAAATTTATCTTTTATATCATGAAAAATAATATTTACACACTTTTATTAATACTCTTTATGTACATATTTTGTTATAGTATAAGAAAAAATATTAAAAAATAAATATATAAAAATAATTATTTTTACTACATCAAGTAATTGAATATATATATATAATTATTTTATTTAAAAACATATTAAAATTAAATTTTATTTTTGATATACAAAAATAATACATATAATGATATAATCACCTCAAAAGATAAACCAAAAAATATTTAAAAAAAAAAAATCTCACTCGAAGAATGCATAAATAAGGAGACGTGTGTGGAAGCAACCAAAAAAAAAAAGTCACCTCTGACCATGGTGTCTGTCTCTATCTAATCTCTTCCTCTTGAAGCTTTTCGCTGCCACAATGAAACACTAACAAGTGACAATTTGACGCACCCAATCAATCACACATTCACACTCTTATTACTTCAATTTTCGTTCAGAAAAGAAACCCATGGCTATGGAGAACAACTATTCATACCCATCTTACCCAGACTCAGGGGACTCTTCTCCGCGCTCAAGAGAGATCGACTTCGAGAACCCTCCTCCATGGGACGACCAACAACCGCCACCCAACTACAAGGCCAAGTTCATGTGCAGTTACGGCGGCAAGATCCAGCCTCGCACCCACGACAACCAGCTCTCCTACGTCGCCGGCGAGACCAAGATCCTCGCCGTCGACCTCAACATCAAGTTTAACGCCATGATCGCCAAGCTCTCCGCCCTCTGCGGCTGCGACCCCAAGGACCTCTCCTTCAAGTACCAGCTCCCTGGTGAGGATCTTGACGCTCTCATCTCCGTCACTAATGATGACGACCTTGACCACATGATGCACGAGTACGATCGACTCTACCGTGCTTCCGCTAGACCTGCCCGCATGCGATTATTCCTCTTCCAAGCCAACACTACTAACACTAACAGTAATAACAACCTTCCTCCCTCTTCTGATAACCGTCTTGACCCGGTCCAACCAGACCCGCTCAAACCGAATCCCAACGTGGATTATCTCTTTGGTCTTGAGAAGAATACTGCTGTTAATGTTGCTCCTCAGCAGCTTCAGCCACCTGCGCCGTCACCGCCGGCGGCTCCTGTCCCGGTGAAGTTCCATGATACGGTGCCGGAGCCTGTCCCGCCGCCGCCGGAGTACCAACAGAGAGTTGCCGTTAATACCTCCGATCGTGTCGTTGGATCGGATCCGAACTTGAGCCACCCGCTGGAAGTTCAGAGGCAGTTTCAGAGGATGCAAATTTCGGAAAGCGATCAAGCTGCTGCGTATCGGAGGAAGAGCGAGGAAGCTCTCGTCGGGAATTACGCCCCTACCGGCGGTGACTATTACGCTCAGAAAGCTCCTCCGGCGAGTGCGCCGTTACAACCTGGATATTGGCCTGATAAGCATGTTTCCAGCGAGGCCTATCATCAGGCGGCATCGTCCGCTGCCGGCGGTGGTGAGCCGCCGGTTTATGTGATTCCGGCGCATGGAGCGTTCTATCATCACGCGCCTGTAGTTCGTCCACAGACTCCTCCACCGACAACGCAGGGTTACTACGCGGTGCAGCGAATGGCTTCCGACGGTTACCGCGAAGCTCCGTTGTACGGCGGCGTGCCGCCACATAAGCCGCCGTTTTCTTCGGCTGCTCCGGCGAACATGGCACCACCACAGCCGCTTAAAGGTCCCGGTTATACGGAAGGATTCGGGGTGGTTAGGCCAGTTGGGATGCAGGATAATACCGGTGCGGCTTACGCACAGGTGGCGTACGATAGTGGAAGTGGAAGACAGGTTTACTATACTGCGCCGGGTGGTGGTGTCATGCACGCGCCGCCGTACCAAGGGGTTACTCAGGCGCTAACCGGTGGTGGGGTGTCGTTGGGTCAAGATGGTAAGGTCATAAGCAAGGTTTCTCAAGGTTCTGTGTGATTATTAAAAGTTATTAAGATTAAGGTTGTGTTAATTTTGAAATTTTACTTAAAAATATATGTTTCCTTTTATTTATCTTCCTAATCGTATTAATAAGATACTATACGTTTATTATATAGATACTTATATATATTATTCTTAGCTTCTACTCGCTGTTGTGCACATTGTTGATGATGGATATAAATATGTGTAGATTTATTTCCATGCTTCTAATTAGGTCTTAATAGTGTTTCTTTCTCTCCTCCTTTCCCCCTTTTAGAGCTATAGTGATTGAACTTGAATTCCCAAGATTTTATTCTCTTTTCGACTAGAATCATAGAAAAAACAAAATTTTGTGAAGGGGGACCAAAAACGGCGATAATAATGCTTCTAATGATTTTGTTCGAGTTTTTCCTTCCCTTTTCTAGTGGTTTGTCATTACATTAAAAGAATCAAAATTGGAATACGTTTACGTGAAAAAAAAATTTGTTAATTACCGTCATTAAAAGATTTTTACATGATTAGCCATACATGTATATATGTTCAACTATTTTGTAGGTTTAATTGAATAATCTAATGCAAACATATATAAAATCAACTTCGTTTTTATTTCAAATTGGTAGAGAGGGCGTTTACATCTACAAATTAAAAAGATTTGTCCTGATCTGAATCATCCTATTCAACACCACCATCACCATGCGTGCATCAAAATAAAGGTGCACAAAGGAACAAAAATGTAGCAATCAACCTCTAATACCTGCATGATATGATAAGATATTATGGGGAAACAAGATAATTTTGGATCCTCCCTTTTCGTTCCTCACATGGTACCATCATTTGACGAGTGTGCAAATTTTAGTTACATACTCCCATCCAAAATCATATCATATATTTATTTCATCATTATATGGCTAGCAAGTAAAACAAATAAAGATGGCAACTTATATAACCGTGACAGGTGGGGATTTGGATACACTTATTAATAAGTGTGTATTTTCTGAGGATCATCCAACGATCATAATTGTCCCACTGCATCTTCCTTTGAATTTAAGTAGAAGATTGCATTGTGTCTCTTTCACCCCCATTTTTATTTCCTATGATGTTTCATCATGAATTGGGTCCACGCGACATATGTCACAGTTTTTTATGACACGCTTTGAGGCGGCGTGGCGCCAACTTGTGTTGGAAAAGTGTAAGGAGTTGTTGTGATATTTTGACTATTCTATTTTATTAATCAATGCGCAACTAATTAAACTGATGATGACTTAATCGTGCCTTAGCATTTGAGCTGCATCCTTGATTTCATGTGTGTTTAATTAATAATCACCATTTAATTCCCTTTCTTCTTCTGTCTAACGCAGTTCGATAGATCTATCATGTTGACGTAAAGGGGCATCTGGATAAGAAATCGCAAGCTCTATATTCAATGTTATGCTATCATTTTTTTTAAACAAAAGCTGCATTTCATAATTGAGGAGTGCTAGTAACAATATATTTTATGATTTGTAACCATCAATTAATTATTATTAGTATTTTTAATGGTCTAAAATTATATTTAGTAGTGTAGAATTATTCATTTTTTTATTAGTTAAATGCTGGCCAAATTTTAATAAAAATGACGGTTCCTATATTTTTTCTGTATAATTAACTCTTAAGCAATAATAAATAGGTGCATATTATGTATGTGATTAACCGATTATTATTACAGTCGCTACTGTGATTATACGATCTTTTAATATTTTTAAAGTTTATTTAAAAATATTTTGAGTAAAAACTATTAAATAATCTAATATATTTAATTAAATTATCATTTCAAATCTTTTAGTTATGATGTTCGCACGCATGAAGATGTGAATTGAGTAATCTCTTAAATAATACCACTAATTTAACTTTCTTCATTTCCGATCTGAACATGCTTGTAACAAAAAAAGAATGCGATAGTATGTATGAGCATGCTCCCTTTTTTTTGTTCCCAACGGTATGAGCATACTTTTTTTCCTTTATCATTTACGCATTCTCAACAAAAAATATTTGAGAATAAAAAAATATTAACTAAAATTTATTAAAATTTATTATTTTAATTTTATTTAATATATATTATAATAAATAAATATTAAATATTTAAATTATTTAAACTGATTTTTTCTTTTCCTAATTAACATTATCGTATTCACATCATGCTCGTATATAGCATCAAGCCGAAGACTCCTATTCCAGGTCAAGTGAGTAGAGACCCCTTTTGAATTTTGTGTTCCAGTTCCGTGACTTTAGTGCATAGAGGTTAGTTGAAAATGTCATATAAACCAAAGTACCAAACAGAGATAAGGGACCCAAAATGAATCTTGCTATATAATAAGCAAGCACCACGGATTTTCCAAAACGCGCTTTTCTTTTCCACTAGGCTTTGATGACAAAGCTAGTAATAATAAGGGTCTATCTAGTGTACAGATGCAATTTGATACAGATTTACAGATTTTTGTTTTTATTTGGTTTAAAAGCATATCATTAAAAGTGTTGCTTAAAAAGAAAGTGTTATCCTTAATCGTTAACTTGGTTCTGATACCAATTTTACTCTTCATATTTTACTTCGAATAAGTTTATAATTTGTATAATTTACAAAATTTTACTCTTCATATTTTACTTCGAATAAATTTATAATTTGCAAATTCATAAAAAATGTTGACCATTTCTACTAGTATTTATAATTCTGATTTCATTTGTATAGTTTTTCAATCTTGTTTTAGTTTATAATATTCTTTTTTGTAAGGATTATTGTATATAAAATCTTTTATCTGTTTGTCTTTTTCTTTAATATAATTTCTCAAATCTTCAAAAACTTCTTTTATTTCTACACTTTCTGTTGTTTCTAAATATCTTTTTAATTTTTCAACCTCATTCTCCATTTTTTCTTTCAACAGCTTTAATTCTTTTAAGTCATAATATGGTTTTTCAGGCATTTATAAATTGTTTAAGTTTAACTCCAACTTGTTTATATTTATTCTTATTTCTATCTTTTTTATTATAAGGTCATCAATTTCGATCTGAAGATTATTTAATTCCCTTTTATACTCCTTTATTTTACTTTTTAATTTTTTCGCCCTTTTTCTTTTTATTTTATTTTCTGGTCTTTCAATCTTTGTATGCTTCATTATTTATTTTAGAATTTCTACAAATTCTATCATCGCTTCATCACTATTTTCTAGAGATTCTATTAATTTTTCTAGCTCTTCAACTTCTCTTTTTGACTTGTCATAAATTATTTTTAGAGCTTCAAATGCTCTTTGATTTATTTCAGAAAACTGCAAATAATTCAAACGATTTTCTCTTTCAAAGAGCTCTTGTTTCTTATCTTGATAAGTTACATATATTTCTTCTTTATTTATTGTCATAATTTAGTATTTAGGGTTTCATTTAATTTTTCGACCTTTTTTGTTAATTCTTTTATTTCAGAATTTTCTTCTTTAATTTTTAACTTAGATAAACTTAGAGGGCTATTAATTTTAGATTCTCTTATTTGAAAATTTGATGAAACCAATTTTTCTGATGGTTCTTTTAATAATAGAACTGAGTTTTCAATAGCTTTATATTTTGGTATTTCTGTTTTTACAATTTTCTGAAATAGTTCATCGACATAAATTCTTTCTCTGTTTTTAAATATTATACTATGATGGCTATTTGTTAAAGCATAATTTATTGCATATGTTATTGAAAATGGTTCATCATCTTGTTCCATTAGATTCTTTCTATGAAATTTATAAACCAAACTTATAGATCTTCCAAGATTTTCAGTTGATAAAGGTATAGCATATCCAAGATGGACATTAAATTTAACATTTACGTTTGCCAAATTTCCATGAACAATTCTAATTATTTGATCTATCGGGTCATCAGTAATTCTTTTGTCACAGATTGCTAAACTTATTGGTGAATTAATTCCTTTCATATATGTAGATTTGATTAAGACTTGTATAGTACTAATATGAATCCATCCAATTTTAGATCTTTTTTGTTGATCCTTAATTTTCTCAATCTGTTTACTTAATTCTTCATTATTTATCAAAGCTATTTCAAGTTCTCCATTGGCAGATTTTATCTTTATAGGAGCTTCAAGTTGAATTTTTCCATAGTATATTATATTTTTTCTATTAAAAACTTCTTTTAATAGATTTTGTTTATTAAAATTTTCATTTGATTTGAGATTTAATTCTGTTTTTAGAACAGCCTGTTTTTCATTATCTAATAAAGCAGTTAATCTATAATAATCAGATTCTTCTGTTAATTCTAAACTTTCTAAATAATTCATAATTAAAAGACTAGGATGAAGATGTACCTTTTTAGAGAAAAACTTCATTTATTTAGTATATTTTACATAAGGTGTTTTTATCTCCAGAGGGGAGATTGTAGATACTAACTCCAGAGGGGAGTTTAGAACTATTTTTCCCTAAGGGAATTCTTCTTCAGACTATAGAATCGCCTTGGCAGCTTCCTCCTTGCTCTCCTAGCATATGAGTACTCTTAGCCTCCTGCTTTCTATTGTTTGATGCCTTTACAATTGCCTAAGCAACCTATTTATAATAGTTGGGTTTGATGGACAATTTCCATCCTTACCCTTCTTATGACGTCATTGCTTACGTCATTGTTTGTTCTCTTTCACCAGCTACATTGTTGGTGCTCTATGACCTAAGTGCTTACGTCACTATGCAATAATGTTGAGAGATGTTTCAGATGCGCTGTCCTCTTCTTTTATCATGTGACCGTCAGATGCATTGTCTTCTTCCTTCATCATGTGAGTTGATTCCGTTTCATTATTGCTTTCTTCAGATATCTCTGAGGCACATAGCTGGCACTTGTGGTCTTCTCTGTCTCTTATCAAATAGCAGAGATTCCTCTTTATCCTTTCAGGGAGCTTTTCTAAAAGTCCAGATAAGTTGTAGAATGCTGATTCAAATTCCACCAAGAGTCTCATCTCTCTTTCTTCAATTTCATTTCTTTTACTGGACACAAGCAGAGTATTTCTACTTTTATAATTAATCCTTGTGTGAGATTCCTTCGTTATTTTTTGAGTTCTTTCAAAGACCCTTGCTAATGTGCTGGCTAGCCTTCCTTCATGACTGTAAATTGTTAAATCTTGAATCTGATCAATTGGTTGAAAATTTCCTGGGAAGACGGACATGAATATTACTTGGTGTGCTGGAACCAAGCATTCTTCTTCTTCATTAAAAATAGGTTGACTGTTTGTAAATTTTAGGGATATATCCCTTGGATTTACATTGTCAATCATATTTTTAAATCTCTTTACTGCATCAATGAATCCTGTAGGAAACTCACTAATAATTTTTAGATCATTAAAAATTAAGATTGTATCAATTAATCCATACTGGAAAAACTGATAGGTGTCAGATGGGGAAGCATCTGGAAATATAACCAGCTTTGTTAGCTGTTCTTTGGCAATAGGATAATATCCCAAAATTGCCCTTTTTTCTTCAGTCCAATTCAGGACTATGTTAAGGGTTTCTCTGAGATTTGATCTACAGACCCTTTTCTTTTCCTTGATTTCAGCCCTTGTAGGAATGTTTCTGATTATCCCTGTTCTCTGGGTTTGAATTGGAGCTTTATCTGCTCTTTTTAGGGTTTGCTCTGGATGGAGAGCTTCATATTCCCTGAAGGATTTCTTTGCTTCTTCCAGTGTTAGAAACCCTCCTTTATGAATTATCCTTAATTGATGTGTGAATGGTGCTGCTTTTTCCCAGGCATCATATACTCCTTTCATGGGGCCATTATAAATTACATAATATTTTTTTTATCTTGGGTGGATTTTTTAATGATTTCAGCAATTGTTTTATTTTCTGAAATTTTTTCTTCACCTGATTTGTCCACCACGCTTAGCTGGCTGAACTCTGATGGTTTTGCTTGTTGTGTTGATTTCATTGCTTCGATGGCCTTCTTGAGAGATTGGATCTGTGTCCTTATTTGCTGACAATGCTTGCATTTTTCGACTTCTTGCTCATATTTTTGAATTTCTTGATCTAATGCGTTGTAGACGAACTCCATTCTCTTGTTAATGTATCTGCAATAACATTTTTGTCACCCTTAATATATTCAATTTTTATTGGATATTGTAACAAAAATAATTGCCATCTTACCAATCGTCCATGAATATAATCAACTTTTAAATTATATCGTATGAAACCTGTTAGGTAACTTGAATCTGTCCTTAATGTAAATTCTCTGGGTAGTAAATCAATTTTCCATTTCTTAAGAGATTTAATTGCTGCTAGAGTTTCCTTTTCATGAGTGGTATATCTCTGTTCTGTTGGAGTAAAAGTCCCTGAAATATACCTGCAAAGTAATTCCTTTGGAGAATCTTTAGAATCTAGTGATTCTTTTTCTTGTTCCAAACTTTTTATAGCTTTCTTAGCTTTTAGACATCCTGACCAGGTTATATCTGAAGCATCTGTTTCTACTATTAAGTAGTCATTTTCTTCTGGAATATAAAGTTCTGGAAGTTTTTCACATAATTCTTTAATCTTTTGAATTTGCATACTATCTTTTTCATCCCATTTCCATTCTTTTTTAGTACTTATTTTTGGAAATAAGCTTTTAGTGTATTCTGTTATATTCTTTAAAAACCCTTGATCAGAAATATAATTTATACACCCTAAAAATCTTTGTAATTGTTTTCTATCTTCTATTTTACTAGGAAATAAATTTACCTTTTCTAGGACATTTGGCTGAAGTTTTAGCTTTCCTTGAGTGGATAGAATTAATCTAAGAAACTCTATTTCTTGTTTTGCTATTCTTGCTTTCTTTTTGCTAAGAACTAATCCTTTTTCTTTACATCTTTCTAAAACTATTAATAATTTTTGAAGATGATCTTCTCTATCCTGTTTTATAAAAATTAGTATATCATCAATGTATACTAAAACAAATTCATTTAACTCTTTTAGATTTTCTTCTATAAATCTTTGATAAATACCTGGGGCTTGTTTTAATCCGAATGGCAATACATTCCATTCATAGAGCAACACACTTGTTGATTCTTTTGTTGGGCAAGTAAAAGCAGTTAATTTCTTTGTTTCTTCGTCTAAACGAAGTTGCCAATATCCTGATTTTGCATCAAGAGATAAAAACCAAGTTGCTCCTTTGATTTTTTCTAAAATAGAATCTTTTCTTGGAAGTTTATGAGCATCACCAATAGTTGCTTCATTCATCTTCTTATAGTTAATAACCATTCTTCGTTTTCCCCTTTTAATTTCATTATTGTTTTCGACATAAAAGGCTGGAGCCGCATGAGGACTTTTACTTAATCTTATAATTCCTTTTTCCAAAAGATCTCTACATTCTAGTGAAAACTCTTCTCTATCTCTTGCGGAATAAGGAATTTTATTTGGAACATTTATCTCTTTTGTAGGATCTTTTAATTTAATACTTACTAATTCGTTATTTGTATTTTTAATATCTAAAGGATTTTCAGCACAAATTTCATCTAAAAGTTCTTCTATCTTTATTTCAAGATTATTTTTTGGGATATTTATCTGAAAGTATAAATTTAAATAACATGTTTCTAATATAGAAAATATTTTAAATTTTAAGATCTTATCTATAGTAGTAGTCGGTATTTTTATACATTTTGATTTTTGATTTATTGAAGAATCGTATGGAGCTTTTAAAACTATATATGTTAATTCTTGAATGAATGGATGATATAGCTTTAAAAAATTATTTTCTATGATAAAATCCATTCCAGAATCTAACATATATATAGATGGAACAATGAACCTATAATTTTGAATAAAAATTTCAACCATCTCTGCTTTTTGGTCAATTTTATGTATTGATTTGTCAGCTATTCTAACTCTTAATGGTTTCTTTAATTTTTTCCAATCAAGTTTTATATTTGAACTAGCAAAGCATTGTGTTGCTCCAGAATCTATGAAAGCATTTATAAACTTTTCTGTTATTTTCATAGTAATAAATGTAGCATTATTACTCAGTCTCTGAGTCTATTTCCGAAACATATTCAAAAATATAGTCTAAGTTATCATCAGATTCTTCTAAAGGTTCCATGAAACAAGACTTAGCAATTTCTATTTGTTTAGTAAGATCCTTTTTATCCTTCTTTTTCGGACATTCATTTGCATATTGTCCTTCTTCTTGGCAATACCAACATTTACAATTTTCTTTTTTATTCGGGCAATAATTATTTCTTTGTCTTTTGTTTTTATTATTATTTTCCTTTCTAAAATATCTCCTTTTTCTCCAGTTTGGATAGTATTTTTTTTTTCTAAATTGATATTTTCTTTTTCTTTAAAAATTTTTATTAAGACCATATTTTTGAGGTATTTCTTCATTATCTTGACAGCAAATTCTAATTATATTTGCAAATCTTTTTTGAGTTGCTTCTTGCATACAACGTTCTTTTATTTCCTCTCTTATTGCAGAGGTTGCTCCACCAAAGTTATTTTCAATTGTTCCTCTATTTATTTCTCTTATAAATCTTCCCATTATAAATTCATTAGCAGGATATGGAAGTTTTGTTATATACATGCTAAGATAATGATTTTTATCTTCTTCTTTTAATTTGTAATAATGTATTCTATATTCACATATATAAGACTCCACATTACATAGATCATATATCTGAATATTAGCTAAATGGGTTTTTGCTTCTTGATATTCTTTATTATAAACTTCTTGTCTATGATCTATAATATTTTTTCCAAAAAATTCTTTATATAAAATCATCATTATATATAATATCTTATCATAAGCTGTGGTTTTTGTTGCTAATTCTTCTATTATTTGATTTTCTATTGATGTCATATAATCTCTTATAGTTCCTTTAGTATGAAACCCTATGTAATTCCAAATGTCTCTTCCAGACAATTCACTAAGTTTTGGATTAGTAAAGGCTTCTAATAAGAAGGAATTCAACCAGTTTTCAAAAATTTCTTTTTCATTCTTTTTACAGTCTAAATCGAACATTCTTTCTCCTTCCATTTCCTGGATTTTAGGAACGTATTTTGATGGTATTTTTGTATATTTTGAATCTTTATTTATAAATCCTTTTTTAAAAGCATAATTATCAAAACCTGTTTCCCATTTAAATTGAGATTGATTATCCTTAGATGTTCCAGCTTCATTTTTTACTTGTATTGGAATTACTGGTTCTTCGTCACTTGAATAATCTAGGATGTATTCTTCATTTTCTATATTTTCAGAATTTACTAATTCTTCTTCTATCTGAAAACCCTGTTCCATAATATTATTTTCTTGAGCCATTTTTAATTGTTTAAAAAGCATTGTAACTTCTTCTAATTTTTCGTCAATATTCATAATTTTAGTGGTGGTTTTACTTTTAAATCTGTTATGTTGATTATATTTTGAAATTTTTCTTTTTTGGGATTCTCTTTTTCCTTATTTCTTTGAAATTTTATGGATACTAAAATTTCTTCAAGCATATCTACCATAGAATTTAATTGTGGGTTAAAAGTATGATAAAGATGTGGGGAATCATTTCCATGGTAACATTTTTTAGAAATTCCGTGTGAAAAATAAGTTTTTTCAGGTTTTTGAAGTCCTTCAATAAAACTTATAGTAAAATAAAGATTTTGAGAAAAATCATTTTGTATTGATTTTAAGAATTCGGTGTCATTACAGTTAACATTAATTAAAATCATTAATTTTTGATCTATTAATTCTGATAACTTAATTATTTCTTCTCTTAAATCTTCTAATTTACTTTTTTCCATTAGGTGACGCTTTTCTTTGTGAAGAGCTACGGTTTTAAGTAAAAAGCGTGGCTTTAAAAAGTGTGGTTTAAGTAAGCAAATCTTTAAATCTGTACAGATTTAGATCTGTACCATATAATTTTCTTAATAATAATTAGAATTTATGTATATTATTTTTAAAAGTACATATTAAGATTACAAATTAAATTTATTTTATTAAAAATATAAAAAATTTAAAATCTTCTAGATAAATTTGTCCTTAAAGTAAAACGTTCCCTAGGGTTTAGAAAATTTAATTGGAGGTCCTACTCATATATAGTTGAAAGCGACTTCTATAAGGTTCTATGTACCCATTGATGCTTATTAATCTTAAATAAGACTAGGAACACACTAATTCATAGATGAGCATATGAAGATATTATCATTTTTTTCCCTTGTGTGTGAGAAAAATGTAAAACTCAAAATGGCTTATTTGTACAATGGGCTATATGAGTTATAAAATGAACATCACCCATAATATTTAGAATAACCATTTGAGTACTAGGGATAATAAACATCTCATGTCATAAAATTACTTATCCTAAAAACTTAAGCTTTTATTTTGGGGTTTACAAGATCGAACTCTTGATCTTTCGGATCTAAAACTCTAATACCATGTCATGATACCACTCATTTCAGAAACTTAAACTGATGGAAAAAGGTAACACTAATAGTTATATCTCTAATACTCTCTAAACCTTTATTATACCCATTGTACAAATATTTCATTAGCTCCCATACTTTTCCATAAATAAATTATCAAAAATGTATTCAACTTATTTTGTGTCGATAAAAATATTTTCAAATTTTATAATTAATAAAAATATCTTCATATTATTTATTAAAAATGTGACAAAAATACATAATCGTAAACTAAAACGTTTTACATTAGTGGAAAACAGTGACGTGAATTTCTAACGACAAAAAGAAAAATCAAAAGATGTTTTAAACACTTTTAAATTGTATTTTTGTTATATGAATCTTGTTAAAATTATTTTAAAAATATATTTTATACATTAAATACATAAGAATTTAAAAATTTCCTATTATTATAATTTTAAAATTTATCTTTCACCAAATTCCTATTAAAATAAGAAACCCCTTTTGTAAATAAATATGGTGAGTGTTTGAGACTAGGTTTCATGTGTTATTACTTATTGGACGTACTGGGTTGCGATGACCAAATCCCAGTAGCGAAGTCAAGCAAGAAAGGTTAGATCAGATGGATAATAACTCAATAATTTCACTAATTATTCTTCCCTAATTAACACGCTAGTCAAGGTCAACACAACAGAGAAGTAATTCAAGGCTATTTTTTTTTATGAAGTAAAAGAAGTGATATATTTTAATATTGTAATTTTTGGTTTTTTAAAATTGTGAAAAGTATATAAATCGGAGGGTCTGATTTCGGTACCTCAAATTTTTTAGTTTTTTTTAATACAAATTGGACAGTCCAATTTGTGTATCTTTTCACAAATCAGACGGTCCAATTTGTGTACCTCTAGAAATAGGACGGTTTGATTTCTGTACCTCTAATAAATCAAACGGTCTGATTTCTACTTCTCTAATTAAACGTCCTACATTTGAAAATAACGTCCCAATAATTTACATTTTAACAAAATACTATTATCACTCCAATATTAAAAATAAAAAATTCGTAATTCAACAGATCACTATTCCCAAATATTAAAAATAAAAAGTTCGTAATTCAACAGATCACTGTTCCCAAACAGATTACAATAACTATACATAAGATACGGATTCTAAATTCTCCTTAATAAGATATTTCGATTCTGTGTTAGGTTATTAATCTTGTGTTAAGTTATTAATCTGTTTAAATAATTATTAGTAATTTAAATTTTATTTTGTATATACAATAATTTATTAGTGAAAGACAAATTTTTAAATAGTATTTTGATCTACGATAAATTAATTTTTAATTAATCAAAATAAAAATACCATATATAACAAAAAAGATATATTATATCAAAGGTGGAAATTTAGATGCAGTCAATTTTACGTAAAATTGATAAATTTAGTCAAATTATTTAAATTATTTAACAATTCTTAACTATCAACTTAACATGAAGTTGATTGCACTTGAATTTTTTTCTATGTCAAAATATATAATTCTCTTATTTATTATATAGTCATCAAAATTAGTATTCTATAAAGTATAATGGCAACTATATAAAAATGTTGATATTTGCGGATATCAAGGTAAAGTTAATACTAATATATTAAAATAAAATAATATGGATAGATCGTATGATATCTGACTAACACCACTCAATGCTCACACACAAATAGACCAACCTCCTCAGTCTTCTGTAATGGCCATTGGATACCCATCAATCAATCATATTGTACAAGAAAAAGGTCGTTATATATATCGATTATCGATGAGTAAAGCCGAAGTTTGCTCTGTTAATGGCTTTAAGATGATAATGTCGTAATGATTGAGATTGAGATTCTGGATTTGATGTTGTACGAACAAAATGTCAATTATCCATGCATTAGACTATATTAGATTGATATCTTTAATAAACCAAAAAAAATTGACCTGAAGTGAGTTTAATTTTAATATTCTTCCAGGGTAATCCATGATCTTCATTCTTCAACGAATTATAACCCTGGCTCAATTTATTGCACAGGATTATCATTCGTCCGAAAACATAAACACAAATTCCATAATATCGAAGTTAATTAAATTTATGAATTATGAAGAAAGTGACACAGCAGCAACCACTTGTTGAATTATGCAAATTTATTAATAAAAAGGAAGCAGCTTTGCAAATTGATTTTGCATTTCTTCCATTTAGTTACAAGATCGATAGACGCCTTTTCTTTTTTCATACAACTCACTTGTTACACACACACATTCTAATACTATATAAAGGGTTCATCTAGTATTTTTACTGAAATTTAAAGCCGGTTATAGTTTTTAATAAAGCACAACATATATCACTAGTACAACTGTACAAGCCTACTCCAACCGATTGATATGATGCCCGTTCAACACTTGTATAAACAAATATCGAGGATTCGAATTCTGCTTTGTGCACATGCAATAACTTATTAGCATGCGACAGATCTTAAATGGAGCTCTAATCCGCAACAAATTAATCCTTAATCTGTCGAATTAAGAAATATCGTGAACAAAAAAAAATATCACAGTTATCCCTTTTTGGCTTTTTTCCATATAACCGTCCATTTATCAATTTAAGGAAATATTTTTTTTTTTAATTCGATCTCATATTCTTAATTGGTGAAGAGTGAAGACCCTAAATTTGAGACCACTACTGTCTAATGACACGGAAATGTACTTTTCTTCCTATCTCCTTTTATATAGTTTAAGTAGAAGATTTGAAAACTTAGTTATACTGTATTTAATCTTTGCTTTTATTAATGATGATGTTATATGACTAAATCATTTTAATAATTAAGGGTTAGTTTGAATTGATTTTTTAAAAAATATTTATTTATTTTATTTTATTTAAAAATATATTTTTTAATAAACAAAAGTCATTTCATATTTAGATAGATTTTTTGAAAAAAAATTTAAATATTAATAATATCTTTTATTCATTTTTTTTAAAATAAGATATTGTTGGCTTTTACCAAATTAAATAATTTACTTCTTTTAATGATCTTTTAATAAAAAAATTTTCATAAAAGATGTATTCAAATATATTTAAAACTTAATAAAAGTGTTTTATTTTTTTTTTTTTATAAAAATTAGTTTTTCACTCAAATAAGATAGTTTAAACCAATACTAAATTGATCTAATAATTTATTGGCGTAATAAAAATCAATTGAAGAAGAATAAAGAGATATATAAAAAAAATTAATTACAAAAAAATTTATTTATATAATATTTTTTAATTCTTTATTATTTTATATTTTTTACAGTAAATAATCTGTTTGCTGAGATGGTTGTACTGTTATGATTTGCAATTTTGCAGTATATATTTTTTCTAACACTACCGTAATCTTGTTATTGTTTTCAACCATCATGTATGCACAAAAAAATTAACTAATAGTTAAATTATTTGTAAAGGTATTATATATTAAAATTGTACAAAATAAAAGTAGAAACTCACATGCAGTTATTTTTATGTAAAGTTGATAGTTAAAAATTGTTAAATAATAATTTAATCAAATATATCAAATCATCTAACAGTTCTCAACAATTAGATGGTGTTTCCCATTTTTTGTTTAAAGGTGTTGCCGTTTTCGCTCATGAAGAAAAAACACACCAATTGGAGGACCCCAAGCCCCAGAAAGTTTAGAGGCCCAAATAGTAAGCCCAACTAAATATTTAGGCCCACATGACGCAAAGGCAGCCCTCTAGACTCTAGAGTATAGAGTATAGACCCTGCAAATTATGTATGGAAAAACTGCATCAACCATTGTAAATTTGTGAGTATGATGTTTTGATTTTTGAAGAAGTACTAATACCTTATTTGATGCCAATTTACATTATCTGAAGCGCTTGACCACGTGATAGTTTCATATTGTTTTAGAATAAGGGCCACAAATCCACAATGTACAAGTGGTTTTTGAATCTGAGCCATTTAAGGCAAAAAAAAAAAAAAAAAAAAAGATAGAGGGCATCCACTTTGACATCCTCTAAAGAATGATTGATTCCATTTTAAAGTACACCTATACATATAGGTGCATGCCTCCTTCTAGTTAAGCGTTACATTACCTGCCACACCAAAAGGGAGACCTGAGAAGAAAGATTGGTTCATAATTTAGGAAAGCTTTTAAGTATATTACTGTGTACCAGTATTTTAATGAATTTTAACTGGTAATTTTAATTATATATATTATATATTTTTCATAATTAAGATCAACGGTTTACTAAAACATTAGTATATTGATATACTAAAACATTTTCTCATAATTTATTACTAATATAAGATATTAAGATGCACTTCACTTTTCTTTTAGGGTTGTGTGGTTCTTAATTAGTAGCAATGGTTGTCTAAATGAATAATTCTTGGACCATTAGGGTTAGGGACTTGGGGCTAATGGGCTATATCATATTTCTCGTAGTTTTGTAAACATGAAATGTAGTGGGATGGTGAGAAATTTGTCATTGAATATAACATGCTTCATCTAAAAGAAAGTTGTATTGGTCGTTTCTCTATCAATGTGAGAGAAGCAGGATCATATGCATAGTGTCATGATTAGTTATGAAAATATTACCAAAGTTTTGAGTCCATCACTGGATATACAATTGAAAAGACAATTTTAATTTTTTTCAAAATAATTATTGAAATGTATTAAACTATTTTTTAATCTTTTGAGTATATTTTTATTGTTTTTGTTTATTTTTTTCGTGTATACTTTTTCTTACCAACATGTGCAGCTTCGTATCTAGGAATAGGAAACTTTTCTAAATCCGAAATGTGAAAGCATCCCTGCTAGAGTGGGGGCCTTAAATTTACAAAGATTAAATTAATTACTTAGCCTACATTTAGAAGGGAGGCTAAAATTGAGTAGTCTATATTATATTTAATGTAAATATATTAGATAAATTATATCTAAGTATTATATTTGGTTTAAGAAAAATATAAAGATTGAAGAGTAGATTTAAAATTTAAAAAATTAAATGAGAATTCAAAAAGAAATGTTATTAAAATTTTATTCTTTCGTCCAAAAAATTTTAGATTTTCAGTTCTTTTTATTTCCATTTTTTAGAGATACTAAAAAGACTAAAATTTTATATTTTAAAATTAAAATTTTAGTTTTAATCTCTAATCACCAAATACAATATCAAATTTTAGATCTGTAGTCTTCTTTCTAATCTCTAAATAACACTACTTTAGGCTTTTAATCTCATTTAGATATAATAATTTTTTTTTGTGACTTGTATAACAATTGGTTAAAATCTACGAAGTAAGTATAGATACTTTTCTCATTGATTCGTCGTGTCCACGTGTTGGACGTATTTTCGATACGATATTCATCTATATTCGTCAGACACGCGTGTTTTCTGTATTCAATCGTGTCTTAACAAAAAATAAAAAATTGTTCTTCGGACACGCTTGAACATTCTTAAATATCATCACGTGTTAGCGTGTTTAGCCTTATTCTTAACATGTATTCTAAAGATAAGTTTAGAAATAATATATATTATTAATTATTAAAATAAAAAACTATTTTAAATACTTTATATAATTAAAAAGACATTAGAAATATTAAAAAATATATTTATATTTTAATATTAATAAAATACTAAAATATATTAAAATTTATCTAAAAATATAGTATATTTTATTTATATATCGTGTTCCTGTTTCTTATAAGAACTTTAAATTTTCGTGTCCGTGTCAGTGTCCTTACATCATAGCTTAAAATTAGGGGTGACAAAACAGATCGAACATGCCGAGTCAAACTGCCAAAAAAGCAGGTCGGGGAGAGATTTTGGACCCACCAATCTTTAAAAACCCGCCAAGCCTAGGGATGGGAAGGGCGATGAAGAACGATCTTGGTGAAGGCAGCGACGGAGCCTGAATTGCAACGAAGATGATTATGCTCTGACAAAGGAGACGAAGACAGCGAACACAACGACGATTCTACTTCGAACAACGACGTTTTCCTCAGGCTAAGTCAGATGCGCAGGTGAGAAGGGAGAAGGGTGGCGGATGGCAGTAAGAGGAGAGGTGGGAAGGAGGAGGCTGGATTTTGCTCGAGAGAACTTGCGAGAGAGGGAGTGACTGCATAATAAAGGGTTAAGGATATAAGGTTTTTTCAAAACTAATATATATATAAGGGGGTATTTAGTCATTTTTCATACACGGGTATTATATGGGTCTCCATAGGGCGGGTAACTCTATCCCCGCGTCCCGCCCCGTTTATTATACGGGGCCCCGTCCCCCATTTTCGTTGGTAGAAAGTGGTCCCCAAATCTGTCTCCCGACAGGTAAATTTTATCGGGTACCCGCCTCGCAGGAGGAAATTGTCATCCTTACCAAGTCCGCGCTGTCAAACCCACGGACTTTGACGGGGCAGGGCAGGTTGGCTTGGCGGGCCTGCAACTATTTTTTGAGGTTATTTTGGTAATTTTTTAGCAAGATATAAATACAAAAATTTGGGATTAGTTTTTCGACTAAATCCCCATTTTGGTTTCTGATATTCATACGATTACTCAATTTGGTCCCTAAAATTTAAAATGACCTATATTAGTCCTCCAAATTCAAGTTCGGACACCAAAATGCTCCATCAACTCTTTTCGGCGATGATTAGGCAAATAGAGTGCTGAGATGACACCCTTCCTGCCACGGTGGATGATGAGTAAATTGGGTGCCAAGGGTAAACGATGTCGTTTACTCATCATCCAGCGTGGCAAGAAGGGTGCCATCTCAGCATTCCGTTTGTCTAGTCATCGTCGAAAAGAGTTGAGGGACCACATTGGTACCTGGACTTGAATCTGGAGGACCAATATAAGTAATTTTGAATTTCGGAGACCAAAAGGAGTAATCGCATGAATCTCAAGTACCAAAATGGGGATTTAGTCTAAGTTTCCAGTTTCACAATCTCTCTTGCAGTCCCCTTACTCTCGAATTCCCTCTCTCGAAGTAAACAACAAGTGCACAGAGTCTCTGGCCTCCAGATCAGAACACCGGCAGCAGCCCTCCCTCCCTCTTCACTCTCGTCGTTCACTCTATCGCATAGTGGCAACAGTGTAGAGCACGAGCGGTGGCAGCGGCTCAGAGCATCGGCGTCCTTGGTTCAGAGCTCTCCCTCTCAGTAGTTTAGCGTCCCTCGCACCGGTAGCAGCACAGAGCACTAGCGTCACTGGAAAAGGCATCTCATTCTCGTTCCTGGCTCTGTCTCCCTCACTGCTGCAAAGGCGCTCGTCTCTTCTCTCTCAGGTCTGCGCTCGTCTCTTCTCTTTAGCGAGAGGTTCTCTAGCAGTAGTGGTCTCTCCTTACAGCGGCGGTGTGAAGCATTAGCAGTGGTGAGCCTCCCGCACCTTCTCCAACCCTGCTATTTTCTTATTTTTTCAATTTTTAATTTTTGAGTCATGGATCTATTTCAAAATTTGAGTGTGATTTTATTTTTGAAAATTTGTTATTTGTTTTAATTTTTTTTATTTTGTTGATCTGTTCTGATATGTTGCTGACTTATTGCTAGATTTGTTGCTAACTTGCTTCTATTTATCTCATTTTTTGATCTGTTTGATCTAAATTCTGATTATTAATTTATCTAATTGAGGAAATGAAAAATTCTGAATATGCTGTGAATCAACTTCATGATTTGTGATTTGGAGAGATTTTTTTGTCATGATTTTGGATTTGAGTAAAAAAAAAGGAATGCGGGCTGGCTGACTGGACGAGATAGTAAGTTCAGCCTATATCACTTTGGCGAGACAGGTCAGCCCGTTCCGTTTTGTGGCGGGTTTTGGCGGAGCGAGGAGACCCGCTTTACCACCCCTACTGAATGCGGATCGGATATGACCAAAATCTCAATCCGATTAACATTATCTACATAAAATCCGCAATTTATTCTGATTCAATAACCTTATGAATTAGATTAATATCCGTAATTTTTAGATCAGATTCAAATAAAATCCCTCCCTTTATTACTATTTTTTTCTCTTTATTTAAATAATACTTGTCCGCTAATTAACACCAAAGAAGAGCATTTCCTAAAAACGCATGGTAGACTGGTAGAGTCTTGGAGAGGAGACACCACTACTACTAGCCTACTACTGTACTACTATTCTCGAGTCTTTTCCGCCATCATATTTAAAACTCAGTGACAGTGTTATGTCTTGTCACCTATTTCTCACTCCACCAATTTTGTTCATTACTATTTTAGACATGTTTTTTTTTTTCCGGCTCATTTTAATTTAAGAAAAATATAGACACAATAAAAATATTAAATAATGTGAATAATTAATATATCGAATATTCATTTTATTAGGTGTGCAAATAATTATTCTAATATTAAAATTTAAATAAATAATTTAAAAATATAATATATTTTGATTTAATTGGTGATTCATATTGTTAAAAAAATTATTGGTTACCTAGTCTAACTCATTTATTTAGATAGTGAACAAATTTTGGTTCAACACTCTTTAAAATTCTGGAGATAATCACCAAAATTTGATCAATATCTAAATTCGTTAAAATTTAAACCATTATACGTAAACGCAGAATCATGTATACCCACTCTTCAGTGTCCTCACTCCTAACACGCTCTCTTTTCACCGTTCTTCGCCATTTCTTCTTCTTCTTCTTCTTCTTCTTCTTCTTCTTCTTCTTCATTCACACATTTTCACAAACACATGGCGAGTAACAATGGAACAGAGCAAGTAGTGGTGCCTCTTCCAGCTTCGGTGGACAATCTTCTAGAGCGCATCTGCAAGGAACAGAACCAGAGTCCTCCAGATTCTAAAGTCAGGCGCAAGCTCGCTGAAATTGACGAGCAAGAAGCCCTTAATTTACTAAACAAAATCTCAAACTCCAAAATCAAGTCTCTAAGCGCATTCATACTTTACTTGATCAAACAATCAACTGGCTCATCATCCCCATCTTCATTTCCTTCTCCGTCGAACTCCCCTTTTGCTTCTTCTACTCTCTCTCCCAACGGTTTCACCGGTTCACCTACGCGCACGATGAGGCAGCACCACCAAAGTATGCTTCTTTACTTTGAGTTTGCATCTTTTCACTCGTTGCTGGGTTCAGTTACACAGGAAAAGGAGTAGTTCTTCACTTCTTTGCTTCCTCTTTTGATTATTCTTTAGGAAAAAAATGGAACTTTTTAACTATTGACAAATTTGAACTTGGAATCTGTATCTGCTTGATCTCATTTCTTACGTGCATAGCATATTTTGAGTTTAAAACGTCGTTTTCCACTTTCCTTTCTTTTTTCAAGACTAAATTATTTTCCGGTTTTGCCCCCACCCTTTTGTCAAAATTATTTTTGTTTTGTTTGTTTGAGTTTGCTTTTCTTTTCCATGATTGTTTGTATGAATAAATAGAGTATCATTTGTGCAGCATGAATACTGCAAATGCAATGTTGAGTGTGATACTATGATTCATTTATATGTTGATGTTGGTTTCTTAGTAAAGTACCTTGCTTCTGTCAGGAACATAACACAGTTTTAATGTCGTTAGTTAGGGCTTTTAGTGCCATTGTGGGATCATTTACAAGCTTCACTCTTTGTCGTTCATTTTTGAAGCTACAGATACAGTTGGTTTAGGCAGTTCTCAGGCCGTTGTTACAGAACTTAAACGAAACCCCTTGGATTTTTATGCTGAAAGAAGAGAAGAGAAGATGCTTAGTCCACAGATGGTGGCACTTGGAGAATTGGAGTTCAGAAGGGCCTTTCTGCTGTTGAGTTACATTGGAGGGTAAGCTCAGTGCATCTTGGCTATTCTTCTGTTTGGTTTTTGGTTTTTCGTTGCATATAATTCTGTTTTCATTCATACAATTACAGGGAGAGTCTTGAGAGACTTCAACCGGACTATATTAGAAGCTTGAAAGATTTGCCTATGGGAAGGTTTGAGAGAACAATATGGCAAGATGTGGGGCATAAATATATAAAGGATTGCGATCGGCAGTCGGTAAATATCATGAACTGATTTCTGGATAGAAATTTGGGTTGGTTTATTTCTTTGCAATAGGTTTATAGTTTATTCCTTTGCAATTGGTTTAAGTGCAACTGTGAGATCTGCAATCAAGTTGACTTTTGTTTCAAATTTTAATGTTTGGAATTTATGGTAGTCATAAAATTTGCATTAGTAAACTCTTAATTGTTTCAATAGTGCTCGACATACAAAAATAAAAATTTTGTTTAACAGGATGGGAATATCTTGTTTAGCCTTGGGATAGAAGACTTTTACAGTCTACAATGATGCATATCAACATGATGCTCTTTCATTCTGCGTTAAATTTCTTTTCTGTTTGTACTAACGACAACCTTGGTTTCTTCAGTATGTTGAATGGGATTCTAGTAGGCCACATGTATATCAATGCTATGTTTCTACGGATGGGAGCTTAAGATTCAAGGTTTGTAGATCTCGACATTGTTTTTTTGTACTGTCAAAATTTGTGACCACTCGGTGGTTTTACTGCCGTCAAGGTTCCCATTTGTATAGCATTAATATTTGTATACTTTTATGAAATTGCGATTCTGTATCAGTAAGCTGCCTGCATATTGTTTATTTTTCTACATAGATATTTTATTTCTATGCTCATGCTTTACTTTATTGGTCCTGTACGTATATCAATCTCTCAGGGTCCTATTATACAGAACTCAAGAACACACCTACAGAGAACGTTAGGGGATGACAATGTTTTAGTTGTTAAATTCTCCGAGGAGAAAAGTATTCCAAAGATGCGAATCACTGTTGATGAGGCTATCAACCTGTATGAGAAGTTTGGAAAGGAAGGGATCCAAGTTGGCCTTAGATTGTATCGCTTTTTTGGTAACCTTTTTATTCTTGTTCTTTATATGTACCCCCTCTCCCTTTTCTGGTTAACCTCCAATTATGATTTAACTACTAAATAGAGTGAGAAATTTGCTTTTAAATTTTATCCTTTGATATATAATATTCTATTTTTGATAGATCATTACTGTGCCATATATCAGATGTTATCTCTTGAGTTGTTTAAGAAACTTGTAGTGACTGGCATGTGTTTATACATCTTTCACCAATTGAGCAGTTTTTAAAGATGGTGGAAAGGAAGAGAAGAAGAAGGACCCAGCATCGTCCTCTGTAAAGTGTTATTTTGTTAGGATGAAGTCACTTTCTTCTGCTGATGAGAGGGCATCGTACATTCTGGCAGATCGGAAAATGATCGAAGCTAGATGTTTGTTTATGCATGCTCACACGTTAGCTAGTGTGGATAAGTATATGGCTAGGTATTATGACAAATACTATTTTTAGACATTTATATTTTATTTTGGCCTGCACTTAATCACCTCATAATAGATTTTGTCCAAGAAACTAACTGTAGTGGTTTTCAGATTCTCTCTTCTTCTATCAAAGACATTCAAACTTGACATTGACTTGGCTAGTGTGAATGTTAAGCAAATTGATGATGAATATTGCCTGGTATAGTCAATATACTCAATTTTTATAATTTACAGTCTTGCATGAAGCAAATTATTATTATTTGACCTTCCTTGTCACTGGGAATTAGGATGAAAAAGGAGAAAAAGTTCCCGATATAGATGGCAAACCGCGTATTCACACAGATGGAACTGGGTTCATCTCAGAAGACTTGGCGTCGTGCTGCCCTACCAATGTATATAAAGGAGCTGCCAAAAATAAAACCATGAAGGTTTCTTGACTTTTTAGTGTATCATTCCACTAAATTGTTCAGTTAAATTCCTTTTTTCCCCCAATGACTAGTCATTTGTTAAGAATCCACATTAAAAAGAAAAAATGTGTTGCAAAACCACTACAGCACTACTGCAACTCTTTCATCATAAAAAGAACCATGCATCTGCTTTTGGTAACTAATAACAGTTTTGGTTGGTGGATTAAATTTTGTTTCACTTCCTGTGAAAGGATGAACTCAAGTTTCACCTTTGTGGTTTATACATTCTCCGATATTGTGGTTTGTGGTTTGTGCTTTATCTTATTGACTTTAATGCCTGAAAAATTGTGGAGTTAAACTTTAATGACTCCACACATAAAAACTGTTCTGAAAGTCGATGCATGGAAGAGAAAAATTTTGGATGGGAGCTCTTCATTTTTCTTGTATTTTTTTCCGTCATGTCTTCCATAAGAATAAAAATGTCTTCAATGGACTAAATCAGGGGGGGAAAATGAAAGAGAGGTTGAAAGGAAATGTTTTTTCTAGTGCAAAACTTGTTTATATTGTGTTTTGAAGAAACTTTCTTTTATACATACTCTCTCTTTATATATATATATATATATATATATATATATATATGGTGAAATATGTTTTCCCTGTACTTTATCATATTCTGGTTCTCCTTTTGTTGGTATTTCCTGGTGAAGTAAATGACAAATTTTATATGGTAAGAAATATTTTAATATGCTTTATGATCCATCCCCTTTGTGAGTATTCTGTGCTTATGACTGTCATTAAACTTATGAAATTCCCAGTCTGTTAGCTTTTGATGATACAATGGGAGATGCTCAATTTCTGTGGTTTCCTTGCCAGTTTTAATATTGCAATGACGTTTTTGTATTGCTTGTTCATGTCATATGCCTGGATATTGTCCTAATAGAATTTATAATTTTCCCTTTTGCCCATAAAGCCTTTGATGATCCAGTGCCGTCTCTTCCACAAGGGTTCTGCAATTAAAGGCACACTTGTGGTTAATTATACGGTATGTTTTTGAACAACTCTTGTTTTTAAAAATCATGATTTCCTCTTTGGCATATGTTTATCTAGTCAATATTATGGAACACCTAGTTTGCTGAGTGCTTTTTAAGCTGTCTGAATTGATATGTAAATTATAACTGTGTAGATCATAAGATATTTGTACATTTTGGTATTTCAATGTTTTACTCCACTGTGTTTATTCTGGTTTTCAATGATTAAGTTGAACATGTAGTATTATAATGATGAGAAGGATAACATAGGTGACATGTTTATATTGTTGCAATTAAGCATTGGTGGACTATATTATAGAAGTGTATATTCCCAAATTTATCCACATAGGGCATGCTGGTATTTTAGCTTTCCAATATATTTTTCCTGGTTACTAGAGGTGCTTGACATACTCTCTACTTAGAATTGGATCGGTATTGTGGTCTATTCTATAAAATAATTTATTTTCTCTAGATAAAGAAAAATATTAGCGTAAAGTATACTTTTTGTCCCTAATATATATATGGGTTGATGATCGTGCAGCTTCCTCCTAGGACAATCCAGGTTCGGGATTCAATGATTAAAGTTAAGACCGACAAAGAACTTGCGAATGCTCCAAGCATAGATTCGTTAGAAGTGGTGGGAACGAGGTTTTTCACATCATCACCTTTCCTGCTAGTATTTTGTCTTAGTTATCATTATTTTGATAATTAAATTAGTTCAGAAGCTGATAAAGTATATGTCCAATCACATATTACTTGTTAAGGGATAATGTATTTGCTTTTCTCGATTTATGTGTTTCATCTGGATGTGCAACTTTAGCATTTCACCAGACTATTGACCAATGAGCCCTTTCAATGCTGTGCTTTATTGTTTATATTTACGTTTCACCATTTACTAATAATCCTCGATATAAATGGGCTAAAGAGGCATATAATGATTTCCTTAATAAGGGTGCTTGGAGGAGATGAGGGTTTCACCTGGTGGAGTTTGGTGAAGGTAGATGTATGCATCCAGAGAGGTTGTTCCTAGAGTTTTTACTAGGAACTTCCAAGTCCAAAGGCTACAAGGTTTGCCAAGGCTAGCCCCTAGCGCAGTAGTCGTTTATTTGATAAAACGAATATAAATGGTTACTCGCTATCTTTTTCTATTGAAAGAAATCCATAAGGACACTATTTGATGATTCTATGTTGCCCAAAGTTTGCAACCGATAATAGATAGTAGATTGTTCAAGCTTTTTCTTATGAAGCAAAATATCTACTGTTTTTTAGGGAGAGAAATCACTAACTAAAGTTCCACATGTTTCAGCAATCACCCAAATCGGTCATTCTTGTCTAAATATCTCATTGCACTTCTAAGCTATGGTGGAGTTCCAAATGAATACTTCATAGAAGTACTTGAGGATAATCTGAAAGATGTTGACCAAATCTTCTCTAATAAGCGCGCTGCATTTAGAGGTTGTTCATGCAGATTAATAAGATATATTTAGTCATATTTCATCAAGGTCTTACTTATTTAGTTATTTTGGTCTTTGGATAAGAGTTAAATTAATTTACTGTTTTAAATGTGTTGAAATCTCACCAAGCAAAGCTTTCTAACCATCATTTACATGCAGTTGCTCTAAACCATGGTGAGATGGATGACTTCACTGCGTTGCGAATGATCTTATGTGGGATTCCTATTGAAGAGCCACATTTGCAGTTTCAATTGTCCGTATTTGCAAAGGAGGAAATGAAGAAGCTTAGAGGAGGGAAGATATATATACCGGATTCTTTCTATTTGATGGGGACTGTTGATCCGACTGGAAAATTAGAAAGAAATCAAGTTTGTGTAATTCAGTAAGCATAAATCTTTTACTCTTTGGAATTAATTAATCTTTTATCCAGAAAATTTTCTAAATTTTAGATGTATTTGATATTCAAAACTAATGAAAACAGAATATTTGTCTTGTTGACACATACATCCTTGTAGTGAAAATGGCCATTTTCGCCAAGAATGAACTGTATGCAATATTGAGTAGAACAAAATGCAATGAGCATGTTTAGCTGCATCATGCTCTATAGCGTTCCTTTAAAAAAATGGAATAATTTTTGCAATTTAATATTATTATGTCTGAGCTGATTGTTCCTTTTCTTTGTAGTGAAAATGGCCCAATTACAGGGGAAGTGTTAGTTTACAGAAATCCAGGTTTACATTTTGGGGACATTCACAGAATGGATGCGGTACCTGTGGAGGAACTAAAATCTTATGTTGGCGATAGCAAGTATGCAATTTTCTTCCCATGTGTTGGCCCTCGCTCTGTGGCAGATGAGATTGCCGGAGGTGATTTTGATGGAGACATGTACTGGGTTTCACAAAATTCTGAGGTTCCAATCTCTGTTTGAAATTCAATTTATTCTTCTCTCTAAATTTGTTTATTGCATTGTTGTCCCATTATCTTCACAAAATGGAACTTTTCTTCTGGGGGAATATACCCTTCTTATTTGCTATTTGTCTGCATGTATATGTGCATGTTATTCTCTGAGGATCTTTAAAGTAGTTTAATTTGACCATTCAAAGTTTGAAATGCTGCAGCTATTAAAATACTTCAGACAGAGTGATCCTTGGATCGAAACTCGACCTGAAGAGCCTTATGATAAAGAACCACATGATAAAGAACCAAGTGTTAAAGAACCACGTGATATGTCTTCTGAGGAATTTGAGGAACAGCTTTTTAGACTATACCTAAAGACTCGATTTGAACCAAGGTGAATTTGCAGAGATATATATAAATTTGTAGAATTCTAGTTGTATATCTGCTTTCCGAAGTCGAAATTGTGCAAGGTACTGCAGGCAAAATTAGATTTAAATACGTGCGTCATACTCATATCTACTAGATGACCACTCTTTTATGCTGATTTAGACACCTTATCCTGTACTCGTTACATGTAATACTTGAATAACATAGCGAATCCAGGTAACAAGGCTGTTGGTGGAACACAATTCCAGTTGATCTTAGGGATTTTATTTTATTTTATTTTTGTACCTTTCAGCAATGCAATAGGTGTGGCTGCTGAGAGCTGGATGGCACTTATGGATCGATTTTTGACCATAAGAAATGAAGAGGAGAAGGAACGAGTGAAGGAAAACATAATTAGATTGGTTAATATATATTATATGGCATTGGATGCTCCGAAGAAAAGTGGTCGTAAGGTTAGTTTGACTGTATCATTCTATTATTGCTTTATATCTGGTGTCTGCTTGTGGACTCGATGACTTTTCTTGACCAAGCAATTAGCAGTTGTGTGAATGCTTCTTCTCACTTGGCATGGAACTATTTGTCATATTGAAGTCTATAGGTTGATCTGAGCTTCCCGATCCAACCCCCCCCCCCTCCCCTCCTCCTCCTTTTTCCCAATCATGGGATTTTATGATCTTGGATTGTGTGCAATGCATTCATTACTTGATTAAATTTACTGTTATCATGATGAACTTTGTTATCTGTAAATATTAGAATTTATCGTGTTCTACTTTGCATGTTCATTATGGCGTGCAAATCTGGGTGCATGTCTCTTCTCTTCTGATCAATTGTCCCAAACTTCTCTTATTCATTTGTTGCCAGTCATTGCCAATAGATGCAATAATTTCATATCCTTTATTCTATCATCCGTGGTTTTCAGTTTTCTACTATTTAAATGTTCGTTTCAGGATTGAAAAATCATGTTTCTGGTGCTGTATGGTCAAATAGATGACATCACTGAATTTGGTTTTATTGATGTAAATATTTACAAATAATGCTTTCCAGAATGAATACCATCTGTGTTTTCCAGTCTGAACTCTGAAACATGTACTTTATCAACAGATTGAAGTCCCAAAAGAGTTGTCTGCAGAATTGTTCCCACATTATATGGAAAAGGAGAAATCATTCACTTCAACCTCTGTGTTAGGAATGATATATGATGAGGTTCTCAGATGGCAACATAAAGAAGATTCTGCAATAGGTGAGTACTTGCATTTAAGTCAGGTATTTATGTATTTATATAAATATAGAAAAGGATTGTCAAGCAAATAACATTATCATCTGGCAAGGTCCCGGGATGATAGATGTATATTGCTCTACTTTTTCATAGAGGATAGGGGGTGTTTATGAAGATTCAAACTTGCAATCTTCTGGTTATAAGGTAGCAACCTTAACGTGGTTTTGCAGCTTACCTTCATGATTTATTTATTTATTTATTTTCCTCCAAGTACTTTATATAAGGTGATGTACAATCTGTCCATTTTATGGATGCTGATTATCGTCCTGTCCATGTTACCAGAAATAAAAAAACTCCCTTGTTTTGATATTGAAGTACCTAAAACAAGTTTGGAAAATTGGCAAAATTTATATGAGGAGTATAAGAGTGATATGACTGCTGCCTTAAGAGACAAAGAAAATGACAAAGATGCTTCCAAAGAGAAGGCAGATGAAGTCATCAAATATTATAAGCAGGTGAAATTCATATTTTTCTAGTTATATTATTTGTATATACCCTCATTCTATATGTAAGCACATTTTTTTTACTCCCTGGATGTTACCATGAACAGTGTGTGCTGATGGGAATTTTCCTTTTTGCGTAGAAACTGTATGGTGGTGCTGACAACATGGAAGATAGTGCAAGAGACATAAATGATATTTATAATGATGCTTTGGCTGTGTATAATGTTACTTATGACCATGCCATGGCAGTGAAGCAAGTTGGTAAATGCAGATTTGCATGGATGGTTGCAGGTTCACCTCTATGCAGTCTTTATAACCTTAAACAAGATGAAAAGGCTTTTGTGGTTTCCCTCTCTATATTGCGTGAGATTGGATGATCATCTTCACTCTACACAGTCATACTAGCTAGTTAATTGTATCATAGCCTATGCCAATACTTTGGTTGATGAACTGTTACCAAACTGCACCTTAGCTGTGCCTGTAATATAATATAGGATTTTCATGTTATCAAGTATCAACCTGTAGGATTGGTCATTGGCAAGTAATGAAACTTTGTGCACTATATTCATTGTAGATCTTTATGTTGCTGCTTTAAGTTATATATGTGATATGTGACCAACTGACCATGTTTGTTTTGGGGATTTATGATGTTAATGTCTAATAATACGGAGTGGCAGTAGTGGAGACAATGATGATGGTGATAGAGATGGAGCTGATGGCGGCACGGCCGTAGGCACGATGGAGGATGTTATATTGCGGAAAATGAAGCAAACTTTGTGCATTATTTTGGTTTATTGCAGTTATTTTTGTGGCTGTTTTTAAGTGGGAATGTGGTATCTGTTAATATTGATCGTGGGGAGTTTTCATGTCTAATATATGTAGTTAACCCTACTAAATTTATCTGTCATTATTTTTGTAGCTCAAGAAATTAAATGAAAATTTAGAAACTTGGTTGTAGTTAGTCGATGAAGATTCTTTTTTGAGTTAGAACTTTAAACAATTTAGTAGTTAGTGATTACTTAAAAATGGTGATAGTTTGGAAGAATTGTTAATTTATTATCTTACTGGTGTTGGTGTTCATAAAAAAACCAAAATGTGGTTAATAGGTTAAAAAATCATAACCACATTTTAATGAAACAATTTAAAAATTATATCCATATTTTTTAGAATTGGTTAACCAAAATCAAATTTAAAAAAACCGGTTTTTAAACCGGTTAACTAAAACCAAAACCAAATTAAAATCAAAATATAATTTCAAAACCAAATTACATACTCTCTCTCTCTCCCTTCCTCTCCCTTTCTCTTTTCCTCCCTCTCCCCCTTACTCTCTCTTTCTCTCTCTCTCTCTCTCTCTCTCTCTTTCTCTCTCTCTCTCTCCCTTCTTTCTCTCTCTCTCTCTCTCTCTCTCTCTCTCTCTCTCTCCCTACCCTCCCTCCTCTCTCTCTCTCTCTCATTTTCCTCTTTCTCCTCCTCTCCTTTTTTCTCTCCCTATCCTCTCTCTCTCTATTCTCTATCCCCTTCTCTCTCTTCTTTTCCCCTATTTCTCTCCCTTTTCCCTCTCTCTCCCCTTTCCTTCCCCCCTCTCTCTCCCTTCTCTCACTAACTCATTTTTCTCTTTATCTCCTCTCTCCTTTCCTTCTTTCTCCTCTTCTCTCTCTCTCTCTTCCTCTCTCTCCCCTATCTCTCTCTTTCCCTTTCTTCCTCTCTTTCTCTCTCTCTCCCCTCTTCCTCCTTCTCTCTCTCTCTCTCTCTCTCTCTCTTTCTCTCTCCACCTCGTCTTTCTTTCTCTCTCCATTGTCTCTCCACCCTTCTCTCCCTCTCTCTCCCCTTCCCTCTTTCTCTCTCTCCCTCTCTCTTTCTCTCCTTCTCTCTCTATCTCTCTCTCCTTCTCTCTGCTCTCTCACTTCCTCTCTCTCTCTTTCCTTGCCCTCTTTCTCCCCCTCCGTTCTCTCTCTTCCTCTCTCCTCCCTTTCTCTCTCTAATCATCTCTCCCCTTTTTCTATCTCTCCTCCTCCTCTCTCTCCCCTCCTCTCTCTCTCTATCCTCTCCTCTCCTTCTCTCTCTCCCATATCTCTCTACTTTCTCCTCTCTTTTCCCTTCTCTCTCTTTCTCTCTCTCTCCCCTCTCCTTCTTCTCTCTCTCTCCTTTACCTCCCCTCTCTTTCTCTCTCTTTTTTTCTTTTCTCTCTCTCCTCCTGTTCCTCTCTTCATTTTCTCTCCTTCTCCTCTTTCTTTTCTTACTCTTTCTTTTCTCTTTCTCTCTCAACCTTCTCTCAATCTCTATCCCTCTTCTATCTCTTTTCTTCTCTTCTCTCCAAAGCGAGAGGAAAGAGAGAGAGGAGGCGAAGATAGAGGAGGAGAAAGAAAAAAAGAGAGAGATAAGAAGAGAGAAGAAGGATAAGAGAGAGAGAAGCAGAGAGAGAAAGAGAGAGGAGAGAGAGAGAGGGTGGGAAGAGAGAAGGAGAGAGAGACAGAAAAAGAGAAGGAGAGAGAAAAGAGAAGAGGGGAGAGAGAAGGAGAGAGGGAGAGGAGGGGAGAGAGAAAGAGGGAGGGGGAGAGAGAGAGCATGGGGAGAGAGAGGGAGAGAAGGATAGAGAGAACGAAAGGGGAGGGGGAGAAAGAGGGGGAAGGGGAGAGAGAGAGATAGATAGAGAGGAGGGGGAGAGAGAGAAGAGAAAGAGAGGAGGAGAGAGAAAAATGGAAGAGAGAGAGAGAGAAAGAGAGAGAGAGAGAAAAGAAAGAGAAGAGGAGAGAGAGAGAGAAAGAGAAAAAAATTATTTATAGAAAATATTGAAAAGAGATAAGAAAGATAAAGGAACCAAAGCAATGGAAGGGACTTCATTATTTACAAATGTTACTTGTATAATTTAGAAAGAAAAAAATTAGATTAAAAAAATTCAATTAAAAAAATGTTTAAAATTTTGGATTTTTGTATGTAAAAATATTAATTTTTGTGTAAAAATCTATTTTTACATGTAAAAACCAATTTTATGGTATAAAAACCAATTTTTTAGTATAAAAAACCGGTTTTTTGTGTAAAAATTTATTTTTACATGTAAAAACCATTTTTATGGTATAAAAACTAATTCTTTTAGTACAAAAACCGGTTTTTTAGTACAAAAATCAGTTTTTTATATAAAAACCGGTTTTATTTTAATAACCGGTTAAAAACCGATTTTGATTTTTGAAATTCACTAACCGATTAATAACCGGTTTCATCATGTAAAACCAATTTGGTTAATTAACCAATACTATATTTTTGGTTAACCAAAAAATTGGTTTAATTTTTGGATTAACCAAACCATGAACACCCCTAAATATTAAGATTCAATTATAAATTTATAATTGTCTTATCTTGAATAAAGCATGATTGTGTAGAAAAAGTCTTGCAATCAATTTAAATTTCCTTTTAATCTTTAATTAAAAGTACAAATAATGTACAATTCTGACTAATATTTATACTTTTGGTTTTCTATCAATTATTCTCTCCGTTTTGCTTTGAGATATTTTTATGTTTCTCCTTTTATCTCATGTATCCATATAATATACTAAATCTAAAAAATGTTACTGTCTGTTGAACAATGTTTTACATCTTATGCTAACTTAACAAAATGTTTGATGGTAATTCATTCTATCATTGTTTTTATTTGAATATATTTTTTCACATATTAATTATCAAATAATTATATATATTTTCTCTCTTTAGATTAGACAAAAGATTGTTGAGATATAACTATTTTTTTACATGTATTTAGACATACAATTTCACTTCACCAATCTAAATTGACGTGTAGGGATGGGTCAATGGTGAATGAAAATTACTTAGACACTCATACAATCAAGCCCTTATTGTAGAATGATAATCTCTATAGATTTGTCGTTTAATTGTCCTATTTATATCATGAGCAAATATTTTTTTTTTATTATTTTAAACCAAAAAAGACTCGAATTTACGATTTTTTAGATGAGTATAAAAAGACTATGCCATTTGAACTATAACTCATTAATATCATGAACAAATAGTTTAAAAAAACAAATAATTAAAGTTAAATGAATTTAATATTGTGAGATATAATTTTGAAATAATTAAAGAGTTTATTTCTTTAAAAGGTTTGTGTATCATATTTGGCCATAGGGTTTATCTCTTGTAAATTAATTACCCCTTTTTTTGTTTGTATAAATGAATAAATTAAACTAAAAAATTAATCCATATCCAAAGAGTATTTAGTGCTTTTCAAGTAACATAAACATCATATCATCAGTCGGGGACCGCCAAAACCCGAGAATCCCAAATGGATCTCCTCAAGCAAGAGCTCCTCAAGAAGCGCCAATCCCTCGCCGAGGTCACCGGCGGAAAGAGAGTCTTCAAGCGCTCCGAGATCCAACAGAAGGAGATCCAAAAGCTCCGCGAGCAAGAGAAGCGTGAGTTGGAAGCCAAATCCAATCGCCACGACAACGCCTCCACCAATAGCAACAACAACAATGCGTCCTCCACCTCCGGCTCAGCCTCCGCTGCCGCTGCGTCGTCTTCCACCGGTGGTACATCCAAGCTCCCCAGTTCTGCCTCCTCCTTAGCCTCGGGAACTTCCCTCACCGAGGAGCAGAATATCGACAAGCTCGTCCTCTCAAAACAGGAGGTCATCCGCCGCCTCCGGTTCCTCAAGCAGCCGGTGACGCTGTTCGGCGAAGACAACGATGCCAGGCTGGATCGCCTGAAGTACGTGTTGAAAGCTGGTTTGTTTGAAGTCGATAGCGACATGACGGAAGGGCAGACCAATGATTTCCTGCGCGATATTGCGGAGCTGAGAAAGCGTCAGAAGACGGGAATGCTGGGCGAGAGGAAGAGGCAGAAGGCGGAGGACGGCGCTTCCGAAGACAGGGAAGGTGGCGCTGGAGATGACGATTTGAGCGAAGGGTCCAGTGGCATGGACGGCGACAAGGACTCAGACTCGAAGCGGATGAAAGCGGATTTCGATGAGCTGTGCGAGGAGGATAAGATTTTGGTTTTCTTCAAGAAGCTGCTGAACGAGTGGAAGCAAGAGCTGCAGGAGATGCCGGAGGCCGAGAGGCGAACCGCGAAAGGGAAGTCCATGGTCGCCACGTTCAAGCAGTGCGCGCGGTACCTCAACCCGCTGTTCAAGTTCTGCAGGAAGAAGGTGAATTTTTACGCACGCTCTAGTTATTCTCTAATTGAAATTATTCTTGAAGGGAAAACAGTTATGTGGAAGTTAAATTTTGAAGATCAGTGTCGAGTGATGTGTAGGGTGATTTTCTAGCATTGAAGTAGGATTGGAGGGGAAAAAATGGAATTGTATGTGTGATCAAACCATAGTTAGCAAATCTGTAAACTGAACACATTCTGAATTTGATTACTGCATGTTTGCATGTCTATATAGACATATTTGATTACTTGTTAGGATGGAGCTTGAATAGTCCATGTCTGCATATCTATTATTATAAATTTGTTTATAGATGAGTGGTTTGGACATCATTGGAGAGGGATGAGTGAAAATCTTGTTTTAGGTTTTGAAGAATGCTTAGGCTTAGGAGAGTGGATCAAATGAAGGGTAGTACTGTAAATTACAGGAAGAGAGAAACCTAAGAAAATTATACAATAAATTATTTGAAGAACTTTAGATATAATTTGTTTAAACACACAAGATTTATGATAGGTATTGTGGCGTAGTCTGTGGCTAACCCCATCTAGTAGGACAAAGTTTAGTTTCTCTGGTGAGTTTGTTCATGGAGTCTATCTGATTCAGTTGGGGAGCGTTTTGGTTTGGTTTTGCATTTATGATAGATCCTAATGGCTTCAATTGATACATGTTGCCAAGTGCCAACTCTTCCAGTGGAGAAAGCTTTGTTGTTAAAATTGGTGATCAGAAACAACAAGGACAATCATGGCTAGTTGATATACCCCTTTCCTCTGTCTTAATTATCGAGGTTGTGCTGGAAATTGTACTGGTCATAATTTAGATGTATATATGCGTCGTGCTATATGTTTTACCTGCTAATGACAATATTAGTTCCGAAACGACAATCATTGCTAGTTGCTACTTTCTGCTTTTTACCTGTTAAGAATGATTTTCTGCTTGGTCCTTTAGTCAGTATATAGGAAGATATTGAAACACAGTCCTAGAATGTTGTTGTTGTTGGGAGAGGGACACAACAAGAGAGTCGGAGTGTTAGAGGATTTACTGAACATAATTATATACACTCGTTGAATGTTTAATGGATATTGTTTCAAGTAGTAAATTTTATGGTTTTAAGGATAAATTTTTCTTGTTTGCATAGTATGTTCAGTAATGTAAGCACATTGAAGCAATTCGCTGATAGTTCGTGTTGGGTTCCATGCAATTTTCAGGTTCTTCCTGATGACATCCGACAGGCATTAATGATTGTGGTTGATTGCTGCATGAAGCGAGATTATCTGGCTGCAATGGACCATTACATCAAGCTGGCCATCGGGAATGCACCTTGGCCTATTGGTGTTACTATGGTTGGTATCCACGAAAGGTCTGCTCGTGAAAAGATTTACACCAACAGTGTTGCTCACATTATGAATGATGAGACTACTCGCAAGTACTTGCAATCAATTAAGAGGCTAATGACATTTTGCCAACGTCGATACCCAACAATGCCATCTAAAGCTGTTGAGTTTAACAGCTTGGCAAATGGTAGTGATTTGCAGTCACTGCTAGCAGAGGAGAGATTTAGTGGGGGAATCAATCAAGCATCTGAGGAGAGACTTAGGATAATGCCTGCTCCAAGAGATAGCTAGTTAATCCTAATTAAAAAAAGAGAGCTAGTTATTACCCTTGAATGACATCATATTTTCAAGTTATGCAGGGATATGATGCATCTGATTAAGTTTATTCCGAAGATACGATCTGTTTCTGATTCTAAATCTGAGATTGTATAAGCTATAAAGGGTTGCATTTGTGAAAATGGCAACAGAAAACATGTAAAATGTTGATCTCGTAAATTTTCATGTAAATGGCAACGTTATGGTTGACTAGGTTAGCTAGGTTAGAAAATGGAGCAGACGAGCAAACTGTAAAATTTACATAATTAACACAAAAGAAATATAATATAATAAAATTATAAAATTGAATTATTCTATTCTAATTATATTTCTAGTGAGATATGAAGTGATAATTGGTGATACTATTTTTATTTTAACCAGTTTTTTTCTAAAGAGATTTTAAATGGGTATTCATTCTAACTAAATTAAATCTATAGCATTGAGATAAAAAGTAGTAATTTAAGATACTTTACCTAAAATTAAGTTTCAATTACATTTAAAATACTAAATTAAATAGTATAACATTCAATTCGAACACAAATATACAAAACTAATATTCTTTAACAAGAAGAGTAACTAATAATTTAGTTCACAACAAATGTGGAAGTACAAACATACAAAGAAAATTTTATATTTTTTCTGTAACACTCACTGTATTGTTACTTTTTTATAATATATATATTTATCAACTTAATGTATTGTATGTAGGTTAAAATGTTAAACTTTGTATTATTATATTTTTTGACAATGCAATAAACTAAAGAAAATATCCGTAAATTTTAATTTATTTCAATTTTGTCTGCAATATTTTTTATTTATATCAATTTTATTTCCATATTCAAATTTTTCTGATCAAAATACAATCAAACAATCTTTTTGGAAGATAATCGAACTCCGTAACCATTCTCATCAAAACCATTAAATTGTTATCATTCAGTATTTCAGGCAACCAGGAAAAAAAAACATCATTATCCCAACATAACTGATATTTAAATAATACAGCAAAAGAAAATGAAGTTCTTAACAAAATTGAACCAAGAAGCCTAAAATTATAGAATGGAGTTTTAAGGACGAGCAGCTCCAGCTCCAGCTCCAGCTCCAATAGGACGAGGAGCTTGACCAGGTTGACCAGGCCTTGGTGCATCATCCTTTAAAAGAAATAAAAAGACACCAATCAAACAACAGAAGTAAAACATAAAACATAAAAGCCATGTTTCATAATGAATGAAAACAACTAGTAAAGCACACAAGGCACAATGAAAACCCTAGCAGATGTTTGGACACATCATAAATCTCATTAGGCTTAAGCAGAATTCATCTATCTATTCAATAACCAAAGTGCAAACAAACTCAAAACAAAATCATATCAACAGTATTACAAATCATCTTCAATTAGTAATCCTTAGCAATGCACTAGTCAGCAATCTATAAGATACAATTGGAGCACAAAGAAGACATACCCTGCGCCTAGCAAAGCGCTGCGGAGGCTCACGGTTCCTCCTATCAGTGCGAGATCGCACCCTCACAACGTGAGAGTGAATAGCACACGAAACACAATATTGCATCTTCACATACAGCTTCGGAAGAGTGTATTCTACAAACATAATAACAATTAAATAACATTCAAAATTCAAAAAACAGAGAAAAACTCAAATCTTTAATGAAGAATGATGCAGATCGGGTAAGAATCATTACGCTCATAGACACAGGCTTCCTGAACATCACGAACTGCAGCCTGCTCAACAATGTTCCTCACAAGAAACCTCTTGATTGATTTGTCCTATTAATTTTGAAAAAACAATCAGAATTTCATCGATTGAAGGAAGGCATGAAAGAAACCTGAAAGGAGAAAGGATAAAGAGGAAAGTACCTTGGGGCAGCACTTGCCGCAATTGGAGCAGCGAATGAATTTGACGTGGCCACGGCCATGCTTGTTTCTTCCTCCGTTTCTGCGCTTGAAAGTCTACAAAAGAGAGAGAAAGTAAGTATTAAGCAGTGAAGGAGAAGAAACCGAGATGAGATCACAGGAAGAAGAGATTGAACCATGGTTGAAGCTCGTTCCGCTCTGAAGCTAGCTAGGGTTCTGGAGGCGATAATCTCAGTGGCACAACTATTAGGGTTTTCTACTTTTCTTTCTTTTTTTGTTTGGTCAGTGTTTTCTTTCTTTTATACTGTCTACTGGACACAGAATTGGGCTCTGCATCTGAAAACAAAAAACAAAAAATTGTAATTGGGCCTGTTTTACATCAAACCATATCTTTCGTTTTTACAAATAGTTTTTTTTTTTTTAGCAAAGATAAGAGACTCGAACCCGCAACCTCTTAATTGAGTATGGAGAGACTTATGCCATTTGAACTATTAGTCATTGGCTTTTTTTTTACAAATAGTTATAAATATTTTTTGTTTCAAGTTTATCACAGTATTTAACTATTTATGTCCGAAATCCAAATTGCTATATACCTGATATGACGGTGTTGACTAGTAAATTATAAAAACTTCTTAAAAACAAATTAAAAAACAAGAAAAACTATAAAAACATTTAGACTAATTAGACCAAGCATTAATTGTTATTTTTATTTTAATTTTATATTTTTCATTTTATTCTTTAACTTCGCTCATCTCTCTTAAACTTTTTCTCAAATAATATTTTTTGAAAAAAAATATTAAACGAACAAATATTTTTTAATCAAATTCTAATTAAACTTACAAAAAATTACTGATTTTTTTAAACTATTGCCTTTTTTAACTAACAAGATTATGAAATTAAATACAAAAATTCATATAGCAAACTATTTTAAGAAAATACCTAAAATTAGAAGTATTTAAGATCCAATCCAATTTAAATTAAACCACTCATTCAATCAAATTCAAATAAAAAATCAATTAAAATAACACTAATTTAAATTTGATTAAATTTTACTTTTTACAAACCACATAAATCAAATCAAATTTTAAATATAGTTCTCAAAACTAATCTAATCTAAACCACCCAATATATTATAATATTATTATTTTATTATTATATTTATAATTTTATTTATAATAAAATCAATTTATTATACATTTATATATTATTTATATGTTATTATTATTTAATAAATATTTTATATTCAAAATAAAATTTATTTATTTATTTTAACTAACCTATAATTTTATTTAATACAAACCGTTATAAATATTTTTTTTTATGTTAGCATTATAATGGTTCTTGTTAACTTTTAAAGATTTTGTCCTTAGCTTTCGCTTAAAATAATACAATATAATATAGGAAAGTTTTCAGGTGTTTCACTTACTTTATTGGAACTCCAATGTTCCATGTACGATTAAGTTGCAGGTTGAATTTTTGTCTTATAGTTATTCATAAAAAGACGAAAATAGCCCTTTAATCATAAAATAAAAACTAAAAAGACAAAAACAACCTTAAAGAAATTTGCACTGCTGTACAGGGAAGCCATGTGCAGAAATTTTATTTCTTTATTTATTATGAGTTATATTATTTGTGAAATCTCATATATAAAAAAAAAAAAAAGAATTTTGTTTACAAGATGTTTAAAAGTAAAATTAGTTGCATTAATTTGAGCTAAATGTATAAAAATAAAAAATTTATTAAAAGAAACAATACTTTTTTATATTCCAAAAATTATATATATCATGTTATTGTATATTGATTAAATAATTATGTATCTATTTTATATATTATTTCTTAATTTAAAAAATTATAATTTATATAATTGACACATTGATTTTAATTGAAAAAATTTAAAATAGTAAATTTTAATTTTATTTTATACATGATACATGACAAATTATTAAATTAATAAAGACTTAAATTTAATATTTGCAAATATGATAACATTATGTTGCTATAATTTACTTTTTCATTGTTCAAATAAAATTATTCAATTTGAGTAATTTATTTTTTTATTTTTAAAGGTATAAATTGTAATTATTAATTTTGATAAATGATATGCCTAGTAAAAAAATAATTAAAACTTATTTTACTTTTATTTTTTTAAAATCAAAATATTATTGGTTTTTAGAACAATCAAATAATATTTTTTGGTAAAAATTTTTCTTTCAAATGTATCAAATATGTTTAAAATTTAATAAAAATACTTTATTATTTTAAAAAGTGTTTTTTCACAAAAAAATTCTAATCCAAATAGAATATTTTTTGAGTAATTGTACACATTCAAAATTTTTTATGAATCAAGTCAAACCAAGTTAAATAATAAGATTTGGAATAATATTAGTTATAATTGATTTTTGTGATGTTAAACTAATTTAGCTATACTTGGTTAACAAAAATACTTAGATGTATAGTATTATTTTTTTTCTTTAGGTTATTCAATATATTTAATATTAATATTATTTCTCTTTAATAAGTATAGATGAACTAAAAAGACAATCATATTTGCCTTGCATATAATGACTTCTTTCTTATATAATAGTATTTAAATATAGTATAAACATATCGATTTAAAAATATTTTTATAATATATTATTGAAATTTGTCTTTTTACTATATTATTTTAAATAAGAAAAACAAAGATAAATAGAAAAAAACTGGTGATAAATATTAAATAGATCTCTATAATTAAAAATAATTTTTTTTCATTCTTTTCAAATTTTCTATTTCTTTGCTTTTGTTTATCTACTTATTTATAATATATTAAAGGTGAAATTAAATATTGTTATCTTGAAAAACTAACACATAATATAAATAAAAAATATTGCACATACATCTTAATAATAAAGTTGATATATTTTTTCTATTTAATATTTTTTTCGTCCATCTTTAATTTACTAATATTAAGATCTTTTCTCTTCGTTTACTTTTCTTAATTATCATAGGGTATGAAAAAAATATTAACAACAATACTTATTAAAATCTAAATTAAAAGATGATTATTCTAAATAGATTCTAAAAAATCACAACAAAAAAGTTCATATGTGCTCATTTATTTTTTGATAAGAATTGTCATTATTTTTTAAAATATTAAACTAAATTTTATCATAAAATAAAATAGGAGAAAAGAGTCAAACAAAAGAATATTAATTTAGGATAATTATGATTCTAAAATTTTTCATTTAATCAATTATAAGTAGCATAAGTAATTATCATTAACTTACAAGTGTAAGCAATTAGTTAATAAAACTTAACGAAAATAGATTTATTATTAATTTTAAATTTATTTATTAAAATAGTTTTTTATATACAAAAAAATTAATTCATTATGACTTTACAAAATTTGTGAGTCTATAATTTTAGTTTTTTTTTTAATTTAAATACGGTTTGATTTAGTAAAGTTTTTTGAAGAGGTGTTTGTACTTTTTAAAAGTACAAACTCTTTATTTTGTGTTTGAATTTACCGTTTAAATTTATGTCTTTTATAGTATTTTTAAATTTTAAAAGCAATTTTGCTTAACATAATTGTTTTTGTTTGTGTTTATTAAAAATAATTTTTAATTTAATTTAGCAAACATAAATGATACACTTTTTAAAAAGTAGAACCGAACGGATCTACTGGCGTCGACGTCGAGGAGCAGCGGCGAGGACCAAACGACGAGAAGCAGATGAGATCTAGAACGACAAAGAGCTGCGGCGATGGCAAGGAACAGCGGCAGCGGATTCCCTTCCCCTTTTATTTTCCACATTCCCTCTTCCCTCTTATTCTATTAAAAACCCACCTCCCGAGCATGGTTAACCCTTCCTCTGTTCCCTAACCTTTAACTTGTTTTTCTTTTTTTTTTATATTTTTTTAATTAAGGATAATTTAGTAATAAAAATGAAAATTTTGGTAAAAATGACGATTTTAAAATTAAGATAAACGTTTGAGACTATTTTGTAGCGAAAAAATACCAAAAATAAAATAAATTTTCAGTTTCTGCCTTAGAGGCCAAAATCGTAAACCCTTTTACCAAATTAAGTCTCCATATATCTTTCACTTAAAGATGTTAATTAATGACTTAATATTTTATTTTTTTAATAAATATTTTTCACAAATACTATTAATAATGCACAAAATTTATTATTTATTTTTTCTATCAACCTTTATTATTTATCTATTGTCAATTTCTAAGTTATTCTTGATAAGTCCTGCTCATGAAACTATCCTATATCGTAATTTAGTTAAAATATAAAATTATTTTTAAATATAAATACAGCTACTTCAACTTAAAAATAGACAATAAACAAAATATATTGATAAATTTTAATAAGTAATAATGTTTATTGTATTATTTTCATTCCAAAAGAGAATATAATAATAGAATATAAAATCTGATTACTGGAATATTGACATAACAGGTAAAAAACACCAGTAATGGTAAGGGAGGTACAGGACTTGAGGAAAAAAAAAGAAAGAAAATAACTTTTGCTAAGAAATTAACATTAAGAAGATAGTTTGTTCTTGCTGCCATTAGCAATCACAATGAAATAATGAATGAAGTAGTATTATCCGGAAGCCCAAGCCCATTTGGTTAAAATGTGGTGACGAATTATGTGTTTGAGTCCCTGACAAAAAAAAAACTTGTGTTTGAGTGAATGGCATCTGAAACATGTGGATGTAGCATTTGTATGGGAATTTGGAGCTTCCTATATAAATATATATAAATATAGGGTAAAGTATATTTTTTGTCTTTAAAGTTTGATAAAAATTTTAAAAATATCTCTAAATTTTATTTTATTTCAATTTTGTCTCAAAAGTTTTCGACAAGAATGATGAAATTATCTTTTTTCCTAAGATTTATCATTAATTAATTTATTGAAAAAGATTTTACTAAATTTATTTCTTTAATTAATAAATATCAGATAAAATTAATTTATTGTGAAATTCTATTTTATCGTTAAAAATTTAGCACATTAAATTTAATACTTATACTTTGAAATGAGTTTAGTTGATAAAATTAAAATATAAGTAATATTATTTTTGTACAATTTTTTATTAATACTATTATAATGGTGCTTATTTGAACAATTAAATTTAGCTTATGCTAGTCTTAAAATTGTCCTATTTATTATTCTAGTCATTTAAAATATATATATTTTAAACTTATTTTACATTCAATTAATTAAATTAAAAATATATTTAGTGACAATTTCAGTTAATATATCATTTTTTTTCAATAAAACAAATTAATAAACTTACCTTACTAGTAAAGTATTATCTTCTATTAAGCAACTTTTTTTTATTAAGCAAATATGTAAGTTCATTTTTTATAAAAAAATAGAAATCTTACAAAGCCTAACTCGCCTAATGATACAGTTTTAAATACATCTACTCAAACTAGCTTGAAGCTAATTTGGACAAAAAAGACATTTTTAAATCAATTAAACTGTCCAAAGGATGTAACGGTTGCATGCCTACCATATAGTTTCTTTGTGGATGTCCACAAAATTTTCTTTTCTTAAATCTAGACCATTTGTATTTTTTTATATTAAATCTGATTGGTTACAAACAATAGAATAGTGATATTCTAAAAAGTACACTGGAACAGGTGAAAACCTTCCTATAATATATCCTTACTTTTAAATAATTGCTGCTAATAAGTTTATTGTTATCTTGAAGTTTCCCATAAAGACTAAAGTAGTTAGAAGGCGCGGTAAAAGCGTGTGAAAGCGTGTGTAGAACAAATTCGGGCATAAAGTTCTTAATGCTCCTTCCTACTACTCTCCCAATTTGCAAAGATAGGTGTATATATATAGCTACCACCCTTCATCATGTGAGTGCTTTTTAAGAAAGAAACAAAGAAAGAAAGGCCTACTCTCTCTATTAGTGTTCACATGGGACACCATGCCTTCTTTTCATTGCAACTCATTCATAATAAAAACTAATAAATAATATAAAATGTTTTTTTTTTAAAGAAGATTCTTCAACTACATAAGAATTTGATTATAATTGAATAATAACAGTGACCTGGACCTTAAATGGTACAACTACATGCTTTACACCACATTGTTTGATTCTTTTCTTCTTCCTCTAATTAAGGAGATGGTGGCCGTGGATATAACTTTTCCAAAGTAAAATATATATAATTTACTTTTGATGCATAGTTAAACTACACAAATGACACCTACATCTAATTATATTATTATATAGCAAAATAACTATTTTTTATATTAATTACATAAATAATTATAAAAAAAGTAAATAATTATATAAAATATTTTATAATGTACATCAAAATCAAAATCTATATATATATATAAAAGAATCTAGTATTGACAATGAAGTTACATATATACATGTATACATATGCCAACATCCAATAAGTAAGATTTGAGAAATTAAACGTCCTTTCTGGAGCTTTCTTTCTTAACTGCATCCACCACCACTTATATTCTTATATTCTCTCTTACTTTTGCTTAAAGCATGTTTGTGCTCTGCATATATATTTATATATAGAGCTAGATATATGTGTCCTACAATTGCATTCAAGAAACATTTTGGGTTTTATCTGGTGTTTCTTCAAAGCTTGTTCTTGTGAAGATGAGTGAAATCAAATATGGCTATCCATACCCTTCTCAAGGTATATATAGTACAAGCACCATCTATAACACTTGTCCTTTCATTTCTCATAAATCATTGCCTAAAATTTAATTACATGCTTCTTAATTATTTATTAGTGTTGTTGTTAATTATTATATATATGGTATTGTATCCCAAACAGGTCCTTATCAGGGGCCGCCGCCGGTGGCTGCACCGCCGCAGTACTATGCTGCTCCTCCACCACCCAGAAGACAACCAGGTTTCCTTGAGGGATGGTAAGCAAATAAATTTAAGAGAAATTATTGTGAAAACTCAGGTGAAATCGACTTCACGTGAAGTTGATATCTAAGAGCGGTTAGATGAAAATTTAGTCAAATCAGTCAAATTATTTAACGGTTCTCAAGTATCCACTTCACGTGAAGTCGATTGCACCTGAGTTTCCACCGAAATTATTGGGTCACTAATTTTTAGTATTTTTAGTTATTATCTGACTAGCATACATATTAAATTATTTTTAACAAATAAATTTTATTCATTTATGTGTGTAAATTTTAAAAAATATACAAATTATATTGATTAATGTGTGTAAGCAGGAATATTTTGAGTTTTTAAAATTAAATAATAAGTTATTTATGATTTATTATATTTGTTAAAAATTTTATTTAAAAAAATTATTTTACTTAAAGTAATTAAGTAGTTAATATTAAGAAATGTTATGGTAATGTTCTTGCTAGTGAAAATATCATAACTTAACAAGGTATTTTGCTAAAAAAATGTTATATAAATTCTGATAAATATAAGTACAAATTATATATTTTTTGTGTATAAAATTTTTGAAAATATATATATATAAAAATTATTACAGGTCAAATATTAATTAAAAATAATAATACTTGCTGGTTATGTAGTATTGCTTTATATTTAATTCTATTAAAACAAATTAAAAAGTTTAACATAGTTAATTAGTTGACCAAGTAAAAAAGCCGTTTGATTATTGTTATTATTCTTTAATTAATTTGATTTTGTTGTCTTGTTGTGGCTAAATCTGCAGCTTAGCAGCTTTGTGCTGCTGTTGTCTCTTGGATGAGTGCTGCTGTGATCCAACAATTATTTTTGCAAGTTAATGCATATGATATGACTTTAGCATAGAAGGGGAAGACAACACTATCATTATTAATTGTTATGTGTAATAATATTTGATTTAGAAGTTATTAATTAATTGCTTAGTGGATCCCAATCAACAGATATGTATCAGTTGTAATTAATACATTATTGCTTTTGTAATCTATTGATATATATGCTTGAATTGAGAATCACTTTTAGTTTTCTGATTTGCTCATATGCTTGTCCCTTTTATATAAAATAACATGCAAAGATTCTATCATATGGTTGAGGGCTTATTTGATAAAGATGTAAAGTAAACTAGAAAAACTAATCTTGTTAACAAAATGTCATATTCTTTTTTACTTTCTAATGCAACATAATTTCTCATTAGTATCGATGAGTTATATCTCAAATAATATAGTTTACCCATACTCAATTAAGAAATTACAGATTCGAGTTTTTTATTTTTGATTAAAAAAAAAAGTTCTAATTCGTATAATTTTTTTTATTACTTTTTATGATCAATCCTCCTATTCTATCTATTCACATAATTATATTTTAAATATTGTGTTGTTTTCCATCAAATTTTTTTCTCATTGATTTATTAATTAGTACACCTCTTTCATTTTTTTTTTCAAATATTTAGGTATATTGTTCTTTCTAGCAAAGTGTAGAGGTAACTTTAGATAGAGGGAACGAATTTTCAACACCAGAGGATATGAAAGATGATGTACCATTGTAATTAGAAAATTAACAAGTGTGAATGAAAGAATAAAAGAAGGACCATTCTACTAAAAGAGAAAAATGTACAGCTAATGTGAAAGGGAATTTCTTAACTTTATCTACGGTCAATTTTAAAGGGGAGGCTCTTAATATTTTAGTAAATAATGACCATAATACTCTCATATTTTCTAATAACTTTAAGTTCTATTTAATTAGTTGGATGATGATATATTACATGTTTTATTTATTTTTTTATTCTTATTTTTATTATTATTCTTTTATTTTTTGTCAGAGTGCTACAAGCTTAATATATGTTAGAAAAAATAAAAAAAATGTAAAAAAAAAAGATTTGTGTGTATTTTAGTTGTATAAAATAATATAATATAAAAAAATATTTATAAATATGAAGAGAATTAAAATAATAAAAATATAATATTTTATAATAAATATTTAAATAATACTAATTAATCTATACATAGTAGTTGATGTGCCTTTTCTCCGCTCACAGCAGTATTTATCCAAATTAAAGCTCCTTTTTAGTTTCTTCACCAACCCCCGGCTTCTCAACATTGACCCAATCATAAAAAAAAATGCTTTTTTTTTGTAATATCACATCAATAATGGTGATGGTGTATGTACAGTCAATTATGAGCAGAATAATCAGTATCAACTAATGTGACTTCATATGATAATATAATGCTTTCTGGATGCATTATTAGAACAATGGGGTCATATTATGGAAGCAATGAAACAGATTAAATAGGACATGATCGATGTAATGTCTATATACTCACATGACTTGAAGAGTTGAAGCCATTAAAAATTGACACTGATACTTGATTTTCGCAATCACTATTTGCTCAAAGTTTCATTAAGTTACCAATAATCAATCTCACTATGTATTGATAAATATACAACAAATATATTGAAGATTAAATTTTACATTTTTCTTATAATATATTTTCTATTAATAATATTAATATAAATTCTTAAAATACATGTTAGTTAAACTCTTGTTTTTATTATTTCATTATGATGCTTAAATATATTAATTTTTAATGTATTAACTAAAAAAAATGGAAATCACTTACTCCACTATTTAAAATTTGCAATCTAGGATTAAAATACTTTGAATTAAAGAAGTTTGCATAAGAAGACAAGCATTAAATATTTTCATGTCTTTTTGAAAGGAAAAAGTGTAAAACTCTTTTCTCACATAGCCATATTTCTTGGTTGTCAACTTAGTTTAAGAGGAAGAGAGAGTAAATAAAATATCACAATAGTGGGAGTACAAAACAGCATTGGAGATTGTTGTTTGTTCACCCATTTGGCAACATCTCTTTGACTTTGAATGATGACCTTTAGATATGGCTGCCCAATTAATGTGAAGCAGCTACAATATAATATAACACACCCGTTGCGGTTGTTATCTCTTTATTATTAGATTAATGAATTGATATTATTCAGTGACATATAGTATAGGTAAGTGGGGGATAAGGCTTATGAAAACTATTGATAGGGACTAGTTCATATCCCATTTGAGGTGAGGAACTTGTTGCTTTCCTGTTTTAGATTTGAAAAGTAATAACAAGAACAAAGCAATAATAATGCTTCATTCGGGAGACTCATTTTGTTGACATTTGTTTATGGAGGAGTCTCCATATTCTTGAGTCTTCACTATATAAAAATGTGCTCTGTATTTATTATTTACAAATTTAGGTTTAATTACATGGCCTTTGTTATGCTCATACTTAAAAGTTCCTGTTTCTTTTCTCATCGTTGGTTGAATAAAAATTGTATCTATTTAAATATTTTTATTTGAATATTATTCTCTATATATATATTTCGATCACCAACCAATCACTATATATATATCAAATACGTATTTACATCTCATATAAACTTTTTTTTATTATAATAATATAAATATAATTGATTAGTTATTCATCTATTACAAAAATAATTATTCTATTGTGTCAAATTTGATTATTATGATGCCTAATATTTAACTAAAAAATATATAAATTAGTATGTAGTATAAATTAGTATGTATATAACTGATTTATTTAATAATTTTTAATTTACATAGAACATTCTAATTTTTTTAATTGATTCACTAATACTAATATTTGGTTCCTGTTATTAAAAAAACTCGACTAACTTGTTTTATATAATTTTCATACCCATATATATATAACAAAATATTAGAAAATCATCAAAATTTATTATTTTTTACTATTTTTTTTCTATATATTGCGATATCCAGATTGAGTATTGATATTGTACTAGTATCTATAGAACATACGCCTTCTAGTAGACAAAATACATCATTTTTGATAATTGAAAACAAAATTAATAGACATAATGCATAATGAACACCTCATTTCTCCCACCAAGTAGTGTAATTAATTTTCTTTTTTTTTCCCCACTCATACATATGTTGGAAAGGATGCTAAAATCGGCTGATCTTTTTTTCATATGAAAATTATTATTATATTATTTTCAATTATGAAAAAATGATATATTTTAATTGAATAGGAAGATAATCACAAATTAGAGAGTGTGATTTGCATATTTAAAAATTTTCTTACTACTAAAACACACATAGAAATGTTGGTTTTGTGTTTTAAAAATTTTAAAAAATTAAAGTTCACAAATCAAAAAGTCAGTTTTGTATTTTAAAAATTTTAAAAAATTTAAAGTTCACAAGTTAAAAGATTTAAATTTTTGTAAGTTCACAAATTGAAGGGTTAATTTAGTGTTTCAAAATTTTTAAAAAAATTAAATTTTACAAATCAGAGAATTATAGTTATGATCTCTATATAAATAAAAAAAAAATATAATAAATTTCACACATTATTAAAAAATACTATTATAAATTTAATATCAAAATTAAAAAGAGGCTAAAATCCCCTAGCTAGTTGCTTTATTTCATATCACACATGCAGCTCAAGCTTGGATTGGATGCACTCCTACCTGATTAAGATTTATTGCTAAGTGCTAACTGCTGCTAAATGTGTAAATTAGTAAAGGCATGCTGAATCTACTTTATGTGATTATATACTACAAGTATTCCTATACTAATTGGGAATGACACTAGATCTATCTAACTTGATGCTCATCAATCTTTTTAGACCATAACATTATTAAGAACAGGTCTAATCAATAATATGCCAGCAAAGGGGTAAGTGTTTTCATTCATCATCAGTTTCTCATAGGCATCTAAAGGCAACAAGCAAGAATATACAAAAAATAAATATTTAATTATTATTATTAAATTAATATAATAAAATTTACATATAATAGAAATTATAAATTTAATAATAATTAACTTTTTATTTTATTGTTTTTTATTTTAAAAGATTTAAATTTTAGATTATTGCTTTAATTTTGTATATGTTGCCATATATTATATATATAATTAAGCACTTGGTAGTTGGTTGGGATAGCTTCCTCTTAATGCATCACAATTAAGGCATTCAATGCAAGAGGAAATTAGATACATGTCTCAAATTCTTTTTTTCTTTCATGTTGTAATAATTCTTTTCACCATTATTTTACTATATTATGCACAATAATTAAAAACTTATTTTTAAAACTTATACTAAAAATAACAAAATATATTAAATCTTAGTTGTACCGGTTTCTCTTAATAATGCATAGTGAACATAATATAAAAGTTGTTCTTTGAAATGATTTTAATCATGCCTTGTCGTTTTAGATATATTAGCATTTTATGCATAACATTTTAATAAGGCATTTACGAAGCATAAACTCCATTCTATTTAACTTTTATTCTGTTTCTGTACGACAAATTAAAATATTTATCCATAAATTAAAAAAATTACAAAGCATATTTTTTTCCCAATATTATTATAATTTGAGTAAGTCTAATAATTCACCTCAAAAATAATTTAAACGCTGAGTTATATGCAGTCAATAGTCAATACTCAGTACTAGTTTATTCAATTAAAAACTATTTGGCCATTCATCTACAAATATTCGCTTTTAAATGATTATTTTTAAATGTGAAAAGTATATATTACAACTCCAATAACTCTTAAATATATAACTTCTAGAAAATTGTATAGATAAGGAACATTTATCATCTCTTAAATTAATTTGTGGGAGTAAATAAAATAGAACTATTCAATTTTAATTTGAAATAAATAACTTGTTTTATATAAATCATATAAAGAAAAATCTTTCAGAGTGCAACTGAAACACAAACAAGGTTATTTCTCAATGATAGGTGTGAGTGACAATCACGTTATACATCTAGTGTGGGTTTGGTTCGAGATTATCCATTATCAAAAAATGACAAATAACACCAAGACAAAAATCTCTTCTGCTCCTTTCTTATTAGAAAAAATGTACTATTCTTATATTAATTTAAAGTAATGCATCTTTTATAAATATGTAGTTTTTTTAAATTAAAATTTATTTTTAAATATTAAAAAATTTAATTAAATTTTAATTTTGAGATAAAATACGTTTTTAACATATATATTAAGGGTAGACAAATAATCCAAAACTCCGTAATATATTTTTAAATTTTTACAGTGATATTAAAATATGCATTTAAAAAAGTCACCAAAAAAATATGCATTTAAAATAAATATTAATAAAATTATAATTTTTATTATCAAATTAAGAGAATATATAATTTTTTTATACATAAAAATAATACATATAACACAATTTATTGTATTATAAGCTATATACGGAAAAGAAAGGTTTTATTAGTTCTTACCTTGAATTTTCTTCTTTTTTTTTTATTTTTATTTTGATTTATGGAGAGTTGTTTTGAATAGACTCCATTGATAATTAATTATCCCCTCCACACTTGTTATCTTTCTAGAAAGTAGCATTTTTTACCTTTTCGTTCAAAATTTAAACACGATTTGAATTAAATGAAAATCCAAACTAATTAGTTTAAAGGTTATAGATAATTAAATGTTAAAAGCTCACACATTGCAATGCAAAACGCCGGACATATATTAATTTCAAAAATTATATACGTAAATTAGAAATTAACTATTAAGTTAATTATATATATTTATATATAAAAATATATATAATTTAATTTATTTAATATATATTTTATATTTTAATATGTATTTTTTTATCAACGGAGTCAGACCCCAAAAAGACAAAAGGTAAAAACATGGTTCTATTTAAATAGATTATTTATAATTAATTTTTAATATATACATATTATGGATGTATTAATTTATAGTTAACTACATAATCAATTTATTTAACTAATATTAACCAATGTTATTTTTATTCTAAAATTTAATTTTAAATTCTACAAAAAATAAAATTTAAAAATAATTTTACAATGAAAAATACTAATTAACTAATTAAAAATAATTTTATATACTTATTCATTAATCAAGTCAACCATAAATTTTCACTATTCTTCTTTGGGACTATGGGATAAGATTCTCCCTAACTATTTTGTTTTTTTTTTAAGCGAGCTAATCTCTTATATTTTTTATTTAAAAAATATATATTTGATTTTAAGAGGTTTAGATAATTTTTTATTTATATAAAATATTTATTTTTTGGAGTAGAAGAACGGGTCCTCGTCCAACCTTCTGAGCCATTGACCAAAATGTCCCTCACACACAAACGCATTTTGCTCGCAGCCACGCGCTGCGCGTATATTCCCAACCCCACGCCGGAGCCAGCAAGTTTGGCCACCCGACACGTCATCAAGTGAGCCCAGACGCTGTCGAAACCCTAAATGCACGACACATTCACTCCAAATTCGCTTCAAACTCAAACCCAAATCAAGGCACCTCCTCCCCCAAAATCGAACGGCTCTCATAAGGCCATGTGGTAAGCTTAGGAAATCAGTGCCGTCCGTGCCAGATCTTGCGGTCATTTTACCGGGCACCGGATGAACCAACGCCATCCGTGGGATTTTGCATTAAGAACAGATCAACGGTTAATGCGGCTACCCGAAATAGACACGGGCAGATCTCATCGCCTTTAAGAACCGGCCATAGCACCCATTTGTTCCTCGCACAGATTAGGGTAAGCCAAATTCCAAACCCTACCCACTACGCTTTTTAAGTTTTTATTTTTGGTTGTCAGCTCCTTTGATTCAAAAGCTTCATTTCCATCGGCGGCGCGTGACGATTTTCACCGCACGTGAGAATATCGCCGGCAAATAATCTAATCTTGAGAGCTGACTTATGTTCTGTTCGACCCGCATTGGGGATTTCATGCCAGAGGTGCGCCGGAATCTGACCGGACGGCAGTGATCTTGCACCTTGATGGCTTCCGCCGTCCTAGCCAACCGAAACGAACCTAATTGGCCGCAGCATAGAGGCGGTGTAGCTAGATTCATGGGGAAAGTACCATTTTCTAACCCTAACCCTAATTCAAAATTTGGCAATAAAAAGAATCAATCGTCGTTAGATGATGCTTCCTCCATAAACCGGAGGTCCAACGACGGCAACCATTACCAATATGTCACGTTCAACGTGGCGTCGTACTCAAAGAAGGAACTGAACGAGCTCAAGAATCGCTTGATCTTGGAGCTCGAGCAGATTCGAAAGCTCAAGAGTCGAATCGAGAATGGAGAATTTCAACCCAAGCAGAGCTTCAATGGCCCTCCCAAAAAATCGTCGACCAAGAAGATCTCTGGCAACAAACGGCCATTTCCGGTGAATTCCATCACCAAAGATTTGAAACGATCGAATTCAGAGATTGGAAACTTGATGAAGTCCTGCTCGCAGGTTCTACAGAAGATCATGAAGCACAAGGTTGGGTGGATCTTCAACGCCCCCGTTGATGTCGTTGGAATGGGTCTTCACGATTATTATGATATAGTGAAGAAACCCATGGATCTGGGCACCGTGAAGTCCAATCTCGCGAAGAATGTGTACTCTACGCCGTCGGATTTTGCCGCCGATGTGCGATTGACGTTTAAAAATGCGCTGACGTATAATCCCCCTGGTCACGATGTGCACAGCATGGCTGACCTGCTTTTATCCAAGTTTGAAGAGCTGTATCGTCCTGTGCATGAGAAATTCGAGGACTCGATAAGGCAGCAGGATCAGGATGTTGATGAGGAATTGCAGGCCAGTTCATGGAATCATGTGGAACCGGAGAGGGTTGAGAGGGTTAAGAACAAGAAGGAGAATGTGATCCCTCCGGCAAGGTTTCAACCCGAGCCAGTGCAGGTCCCTGCGAGCTCTTCGAACCCTCCAATGGTGCAGTCACCTGTGCGCACCCCTTCCCCTATGAGAGCCCAGCCGGTGAAGCCTTTGAAGCAGCCAAAGCCTAAGGCGAAGGACCCCAATAAGAGGGAGATGAGCCTTGAGGAGAAACACAAGTTGGGTATTGGGCTGCAGAGTTTGCCTCCTGAGAAAATGGAGCAGGTGGTACAGATCATAAGGAAGAGGAACGGGAATCTGAAGCAGGACGGGGATGAGATTGAGCTTGATATTGAGGCTGTTGACACTGAGACCCTTTGGGAACTTGATCGTTTGGTGACAAATTGGAAGATGATGATGAGCAAAATTAAGCGGCAGGCACTACTTGGCAACTTGAACAACAACAATGCTGCATCCAATAAATCCAATGGGGTAAAACTCCTTTCATTTTTTGTGTATTTATCTGTTGAATGTGTTAGACTTATTTTATATAGCATCGTAATAATTTTCTTGCCATATATACTAATTTGTTACTGTGATCAAATGGACAGGAATTGGCTATTAGTGAGAAGGTTGATGTGGCTCCGGCTGAGGTGAAGAAACCAAAGAAAATGGATGCTGGGGATGAGGATATTGACATTGGGGATGAGATGCCGATGAGTACCTTCCCCCCTGTGGAGATTGAGAAAGATAAAGAAGTCGCCGGCGGCCATGCTAGTAGTAGTTCTAGTAGCTCCAGCAGTTCAAGTAGTGATTCATCGTCGTCTAGTGGTACTAAATTTGCTCCTAGTTGTTATTTGGTTTGTTCTCGAGACAATATGCTAGCAGGGGAACCTAAAATTTTACTCTTATTTTACTCTTTGCAGATTCAGATTCAGCGAGTTCCTCAAGGAGTGATTCTGAAGCAGACAACGGTCACTTATAGCAAGCAGATGACTTTTGTTACTAATGGTTCAACATGGTCAATGTGCGGTGCTCTGCCGAAGAAAATGATTTGCTTCACGGCTTCTCTTGAGTGTGCAGCTTCAACTCATGGATGAGGTGTGTGCTTTTGATTCTCTTTATATCTCCTTTTCGCTGCAATGCATCAATTTTCTGCAGATGGAATGATGGCTAAATTTGTGATTGCATTGTTATTTCAGGTAGTGTTGCTGTGAACATGGTTTGCTGTTTCATATTGGATGGTTTTTGGTGGCAGAGCAACTGCTAGAATGGTTTGTGGTGTGCAATATTTTGTAAAAAGAATTCGTGAATACTGAAGAGCTAATCAAAACAATGGTAGGCCAGAAATTAGAGTGCAATGTGGTGAAAATCTTAGTTTAGTTCTGTTAGGTTGGTTAGTGATTAGGATAGGTTGGGGAGAATCAATGTTTTTGAGTTCACCTTGTACACATTACTGCTACAGTAAATAGAATTATCCTCGTTGGAGATGGCCCTTTAGCAAAAGGAATATGTATCTAACTTGTTGGGTTCGACAATTAATCAGATTAGAGATTTAAATTTTGTATGTACCACACTATAATGACTCATTATATAATCACCGATTCTTTCAAGGTAAGTGTAAAAAGATGGACCAGAATGAAGGAAGGACGGATCATTTGGTTTTGAAGATGGATTTCCGAACGCTCTGATAGCTGCTTTGGCAGTGGCCACTGTTGAATGTTGAATGAGACGACCAATATTATAAAGTTTCACTGTCGTGTACTTTCAGATCTTGTTATTATTGGAGTGACATTTGTTTTGGTGCTATGACCATATGGCTAGAAAAATATTAAGCCTCGCCATAGTGGAAATCACTGAAAAATATTGTTTAAACTTAATTTTGCACGAGTTAAATTGACCAAAGCATATCCTCAAGCTCAAGAATGTCATAGGTAGGGTGAAAAATATGAATAAAATAGCATCACTGAATCGACGTTTCACACTTGACAGGAGACTAGTGGTGTCTTGCTAGTTGCTAGTACAGTACAGAACAGCCTTTCATTGCAGTTAAAGCATGATGATTTAAAATATCCATAGGTAAATGCAGGATAGACTCTACCAAAAAGGTTCATCTTTTGCTACTCTAAAAGTCAACTGTAACATAAAAGATTTGGAAAACGAAGCTGAATAATATCACACTATATAATAGTGTCCTAGCGATTCCTCTTGGAAAGGGTAGAACAAGTCCTTCTTAAAGGAAATTTGGACCACCGATCTCATCAGAGTTGAAATTCAAAGCAAGTATTTCCAACTTGTCTTGTCTGCAACCTTGCGAGAAATACCTCTTCAATTGGATACGCTGTTGTGGAATTAACAATAGCCAGGGCCTAAATGAGTACACTATAAGGACCTGAAGCTTAAATGTACTGCTTTACCTTACCATAAAGCATCTAAGACATGCGCCAATATGTATTCAATAAAATGTTATTAAAACACATGGATCATAATTCATACAACTCTACTAAGAAGTTTATTCGATGGTATCTATGAGGAATAGTTAGGTACCCGACAATATTATCAGAAGGAGGAATTTAATGTTATTCTAAATGGCAAAAGCTGTCACATGCTAATTAATATTAATACATGTCAGCTTAATGCATACATAAGTCTAGTACCAAGTAATGGACTGTCTAAAAACTTGTATATGCGAATTCCACATCAGAAGTTACCACCTATATAAGACAACACATCATCCATTTGTTTTTGTAGCCCAAGAAAATGAATCTCATATTTACATGTGACTTACAAGAAGCATGATAGTATATATTCCCAACTCTGCTAAGTTACTCTCAAAAGTTTTGGAAGTTGTAGATAGTGTTGGCCAAAGGATGCATATAAATGGGAGAATGATTGTCAGAGAATAACTAATGAACTTAAATCCTACTCGACCATAAAAATAGTGGAGTGGTAACTGCTCCAACTCAAGTTCTCACACATCTCTATAAAATAGCTACTTAGCCTCAATTCCTCAAAGGATAGTCATCACATATTCACAGAACTACGTTCTGTTTTGAACTGACATAAAACCTTACAGAGAAAGTTTTTGCGATCAAATTTCAAATGCAGTCTTTCTACATAGCCATAATAACAGTAACTGTTCTAATATCAAATTCCCAATCCATTCTGCAGCTGTTAGATTCATCAAACCCTAGTCAACTTGTTTAACAGAAACAGAACATCATCTACTCCAAAAGTAGCGAAATTCCTTATCGCACAAGTAGCAATCTGCATAAATTCTTGTAGCCATTGAATTGTATTGTGTGATGCATGGAGCGTTCGTATCCATTCTTCATTCCTTTGTATTATTGTTAATTGATGAAGTATCTTCCAATAGATCAACAACGAAAAATTCTGTTCAGAACTGAACAGAACTAATTATATAGACATTCCAACAATCATGAACTTTACGGGTCCAAAAATGTATTTGACCTTATTTTAGGTACAAGTTTTTAGGGCTTATTATAGTTTAAATTCAGCATTAATGAGTTGAGTTATTTCATACAACATATTATATTTGTAGGAATATGAAGTAGTCTCTTAAATCTACATAATACGCATGATATGGATATCACAATATTATTAGTCTCGTTTGTAAACATGAAACTGGTATCTGTAAAAATTAAAAATATAAAACATATTAACGAATATATGGAATAAAAGTACCTAATCCAGTAATATTGACAAAGAAATTTATCCCAAGGTCAATGTGCAATTCTTCACAGAAATTATCCGTAACAATTGTTTTACTTATATAACAAGAAGAAACAAAATCAAATATTAGAAAATAGCCGCTATAAATATCGAATATTAAGCATACATTGACCGCGTAAACGAAAAGACTTGGTTAAAATAAACAGTTGGAAATATTGTAAGCCCTGATAATAGAATAGAAATCACCAACCGGCACCTCTTCTTTTAACATGAAAGAAGTTTGGAAATTAATATTTAATGGAGACATAGATATAGATATTATGTTTAAAAATACTGAATTAATATTTTTTTATATTTTCTAACTTTAAAAACATAAAAATATTAACCAAAAATATAATTTATTTTTTTAATTTTTATAATTATATTTTCCATTTTAAAACTTTTGTACAGAAAACGATAGTAATTAGATTTTTATATTTTTTTTATATTTAATTTATCATTAAACTCTCTATCTTTTGAATTTTATCCTGTATTCATAATCAATTGCAGAGAGAACAAACGAGAGAATCCGTGAAATGGAGAGTGGGGAGAGCGGGGAAGAGTCTTCGAGGGTGGCATATAGCGAGGCAGCCGGCCATGTCGGCGGAAGCAATAAGGGGGAGAGCGGAGGGGAGCATGCATCAGGTGAAAAGGAGGGGATTAAAGGAGATGGTAAAAAGACTCAAAGTCAGCGGATATCGTTCAGAGATAAAGTTGTTGGAGCCTCAGCAAGGAGAGCTTTGGAGGTTGCTGATTCTCTTGATGGGGATAAGATGGCTACCGTAGTTGGTAAGTAAGGTGATTCGGAAATACCAACGGTGACGTTCACTGAGGAAGCAAAAGAGATATTGGCAGAGCCCTACAAAGATGCCATCGTGATCAAAGTTCTTGGAAAAAATTTTAGCTATACAGCGATCACGCACAGGCTTAAAGACGTCTGGAGAACCAAAGGAGGGTATGAGGTACTAGATGTCGGTTTTGGCTATTTCTTAGTCAAATTTGATCTCTTGGAGGATAGAGAGAAAGTTCTTCTTGGAGGACCGTGGATGATTATTGGAAGCTATGTTGCGGTTAAACCTTGGAGTTCTTCGTTCAGACCTTGTGAAAACACTTTTGGGTCTACCATGGTTTGGATAAGAATCACTGGTTTAAACATTAACTATTATCAAGAGAGAGCCATGAAAATGATTGCGTCAGCTGTTGGCAAACCGATCCGCATCGACTTAGCCACTAAGTCTGTAGAGAGGGGAAAGTATGCAAGAGCATGTATGCAAATTAACTTGGGACTTCCAGTTATAAAAAAAATTCAAGTTGATGGTCATATGTATGACATAGAATATGAGCATTTGAATTTAATTTGTGAAAAATGTAGCTGCTTTGGGCATGTCACAAGAAAATGTGTGAAAGAGAACAACAATGGCATTGGAAAGGAAAGCACGGTGAAGGAGAAAAATTTGCCGGTCACTTTTTCCTGTAGATAACAACGAGAAAACGGTGGAAGGTAGTCAAATCCCAGTAAAAAATCAAAATTTATCTTTTGAATTTGGAATTAATGCCAAATCAATTCCAATTATGGAGAAGCATGATGCAGCAGATCTTGTGCATGATAATTTGCAAGACTCACGTATGGAAAGGGATACTCGTGCAAAAGAGGGTGAATGGGTTACAGTTAGTAGAAAAGGCAAGAAAAAAGTGGGTAAAGGCCATAATGTGGTGCCAAAAAAAGCCAATATAGCAATATGCTCCAATTTGATGAGTAAAAAATTTTCTTTTGGGTCTAATAATATGCATGCTGGATCCTCATCAAATGCAAAGGTGAAGTCTTTATCAAATGCAAAGGTGGGGCCTAAGGAAAAGAAAGATCCTCCATCCACGCTTGGCTCTTTGGGAACAACTCAGGTGGCTTTCAAGGATCAGAGTACTCCCTTTTTTAAAGCAGGGCACAAAAGGCAGTGTCCTATTTCACTTCAAAACTCACCTACTGAAGCATTGTCAATGGATTCTCGAGTACAAAAAGAGCTTGATAAAGTTAGTGCAACAACAAACTTGGAGACCCAACCTCAACAGAAGAATGATGGTTCTGCGGTGCAAGTCCACAAAGAGACACTTGGAGACAGGGGTCCATCAACGTGAGGTAGAATGATTAAACATTTCAATTATTTAATTTATTTTTTTATGGATTGTGACATTTAAATATTATTAGTTGGAATGTTAGGGGGGCGTCAAATAAGATGTCTCGAGTGCACTGTAAGGAGTTGGTACGAAAATTTCAACTAACTTTTTTTATTTTGGTGGAAACTCATATTGGGTTTGAAACTATGAAAGAATTTTGGGAGAGATTAGGCTATTATCCTGTAGGGATTGTAGATGCTGTTGGACACAAGGGAGGAATTTGGTTCCTCTCTGCTAATTTAAAATTTTCTTGTAAGATTCTTTGGGCTATGAATCAATGTGTAACTTTGGAAATTGATGGTGGTGGGCGAAGATGGATCTGCAGTGCGGTTTATGGCAGCCCTCAAGCCACTAATAGAGTAGAATTATGGAGTCATCTGCTTGATATTGGTTTGTGCATTCAGGACCCGTGGGTGGTGGTTGGGGATTTTAATGATATTTTGAGTGATCATGAGGTGAAGGGGGGTAATTTCTATTCAAATCGCAATAGTATCTTTGCAAGTACTCTAGATTCTTGTGGTCTTTTTGATCTAACAACCTCTGGAAGACGGTTTACTTGGTTCCGTAAAATTCAAGGAAACAAAGAAATTGCAAAGAGATTCGATAGAGCTTGCTGTACTACAGAATGGCGCCTTCTTTTTCCAGAAGCTTTTGTTGAAGTTCTCAATCGTTCCCACTCTGATCATTGTCCCCTACTTATCCGATGTCAAGGAGTTCCTATCAAGAAAGGAAACCGGCCTTTTAGATTCCAAGCGGCATGGGCAACGCATCCTGATTACAAGGCCATTGTTCAGAAATCTTGGGATAGTACAGACTTTGGCATCCATAGGAAGTTGCTGGGGGTCCAAGAAGCTTCGTTAGAATTCAACTCTACGGTTTTCGGCAATATTTTTATTAAAAAGAGGGAATTGGAGGGTTATTTGAATCGTATTCAACGGAAAATGGAAGCTGACGATGATCCGATTCTGAAGCACAAAGAGGAAGAATTGAGAGCTGTGTATAATATAGTTTTGGCCCAGGAAGAATTGCTTTGGTACCAGAAGTCAAGAGATCAATGGGTTCGGTATGGTGATAAAAATACTAGCTTTTTCCATATGCAAACCATCCTTAGAAGAAAATCTAACAAGGTTCATGGGTTGCTAGTCAGTGATGGGTCTTGGTCTGATGATCCGGAAGTTTTGCAAAGGGAGGTTGTTCATTTCTTCAAAAATATTTTTTGTTCTACTGAGCCTGTTGAGGTTAATTGCATGGGAGAAATTTCTATGCCATCTCTTAGCCAGGATGCTTGTGATAATTTGTCTAAACCAGTAACAATGTTGGAGGTTAAAGAAGCTCTGGATAATATGAGCTCATTCAAAGCTCCTGGGCCGGATAGTTTTCAAGTTTTTTTCTTCAAGGAATATTGGGATGTGGTGGGTCATGAGGTATGGCGTACTGTTCGGAAAGCATTCTTAGGGGAGACGTTAAGCCATTCTTTGTTGGAAACTTTGATTGTTCTTATCCCTAAGTGCGACCCTCCAACTAGATTGAAGGATTTTTGGCCAATAAACCTTTGTAATGTAATTTATAAGGTAGTGACTAAAGTGCTGGTTAATAGATTACGACCATTTTTGGATGAGATTGTTAGCCCAACTCAGGGAGGGTTTATTCTTGGTAGAGGAGCACCTGATAATATTATTGTCACCCAAGAAGTTCTTCACTTTCTTAAGCGGACAAAGTCTAGAAAAGGAGCTATGGCTTTTAAGATTGATTTAGAAAAGGCTTATGATAGAGTTTATTGGAATTTTCTTGAGCACACTCTTGAATCTTTTGGCTTTCCTTCTCTAATTATTCGGCTTGTAATGAATTGTGTTCAGGCCTCAAATCTTTCCATCCTTTGGAATGGGAATAGATTGGACAGCTTCCAACCTCGCAGAGGGCTCAGGCAAGGAGATCCAATTTCTCCGTATTTATTTGTTTTGTGCATGGAGAGATTGGCGTGCTTCATTTCCAAACAAGTTGACGAGGGTATTTGGGATGGTGTGGCTGTTTCTAGAGGGGGACCTAGAGTTTCTCACTTGATGTTTGCAGATGACCTCCTCCTTTTTTGTAAAGCGAAGAAAAGTCAAGTTCAGAATGTTGTGCACACCTTGGAGTTGTTCTGTAAAGCTTCAGGTATGAAGGTTAACATTGAAAAATCTAAAGCTATTTGTTCTAGAAATATCTCTAATAGAAGGAAGGAAATGTTGTCTGGTGTTTCTCATATTCCTTTTACTAGTGACCTAGGCAAATACTTGGGGGTGAACCTTAATCATCCTCGAGCTGCTAGATCTATTTTTTCGGACTCTTTAGAGAAGATCAAGAATAGGCTGGCTAGTTGGAAAGGTCGGCTCCTTAACAGAGCAGACAGGCTTTGCTTAATTAAATCTGTTGCTTATTCTCTTCCTATTTATCAGATGCAACTGACTCTTTTTCCCACTTCGGTTTGTCAAAAGATTGATTCTGTGCTTAGACAATTCTTGTGGAAGGGAAAGGTGGGGGAGCGTTGCTTAAATTTGGTCAAGTGGAGCAAAGTTGTCACTCCAAGAAAATATGGAGGCTTGGGAATTAGAGATACTCAATGCGTAAATTTTGCTTTACTCGGAAAGCTTGTTTGGCAATTATTGCATAATAAAGATAAGTTTTGGGTAAGAATTATGTTGGCAAAATATTTATCTGAGAGTTCTTGCTTTTCACCCAAATTTTCTAATAATGTTTCAAGCACTTGGCGAGCGATTTATAAGACAATAAAAAAGCTTCGTGATGGTTTTGATTGGTGTACAGGTAGGATGTCTCAATCCTTTTGGTATCATGCTTGGCTACCATGTGGAACGCTAGCTCCTTTGGTTCCTTTTGTGCACATTTCTGATTCTCACTTGAAGTTAGAAGATGTCTGGCACCTTGGGCATTGGCGGTGGGATATTCTTTGCACAATGATTCCGAAAGAAGTTAAACTTGATTTGATGCTCTTTGATCCTATCAAGCAGGCAGGAGATAAAACAGGTTGGTTTTGGACAAACTCAAATACTCTCACCTACTCGACTAAAAGCGGGTATGAATGGCTATTGAAGAAAAAATTTGGCTGGAATGATAATGAAAATTGGCTTTGACTTTGGCGCTTGAGAATATCGGAGAAGATAAAGTGTCTGCTCTGGCTTTGCCTTAACAACGGAGTTCCCACAGCTAGTTACCGGTTTCAAAGAGGTATTTCTACTTCTGATTTTTGTCAGAGATGTTATATTGCTCTAGAGGATATTAACCACTGCTTTAGGACTTGCCAAAAAACTCGTCAGATTTGGATTAGCTTAAATTTGGGAATGACCGCTGAGGACTCTAATTTGGATTTTGTGTCTTGGATTCATTCTAACCTCAACAAAAATGAGTTTCTCTTTGCAGCGGCTTTTGGTGGATTTGGAGGGATATGAACAATGACATCTTCCACCAAGATGATCCATGGAGTAAGGAGAAAATTGTTCACTTAGTTAAACATGCTGTTCGAGATTTCTCTAATATTGTTATCAACCAAAAGCATATTATTCCTTCTTCTTTGAAATATAACTGGGAATCACCTCCAATGAATGTTTGTAAAGTAAACTCCGATGCAAGCATTTTTGAAAATAAGCAATTAGCTGGCTTTGAATGTATTATTAGAGACAGCATGGGAATTTGGATAAAAGGTTGTTCTGCCAGTATACCTCTTTCTAGTGTTCTCTGTTGTGAACTTCATGCTATTTGGAGAGGGCTTGTTATGGCTTGGGATTGCGAGTGCAAAGAGGTCATATGTGAAACTGATAATCTTGATGCGTTTCTTCTTATTTCGCGAGGCACAACCAGCATGATTAGAAATGACTCTGATCTGCTTAACAAAATCAAAGAGATGCTCCAACGCAATTGGACAGCTACTTTAGTGCTTATCCAGCGAACAGTAAACAGAGCGGCTGATTTAATGGCTAAAACTGCTGTTTTAAACAAGCAGGTGTATCTAGAGTAATTACTTCCTCCTAATAATTTAGACATTATTATTAGAAAGGAGTACTATTCTTTTTCTTAGGTCTTTTTTCTTTGTGTTATGTTCAGTCACAAAAAAAAAATTGCAGAGAGAACAAAAAACACAGGGCAAAATTGCCAATATCGTTATTCAAACAGCGTGAATCAGCACTACAAATTGAAAACACTCCGGGTAAAAAGTTACCTCCAATAATTAGTTACAAAATTACGTAACCTTTTATACTCTCTCCTACTAAATCAAAAAGATGATTCATTTGTTCACCTGTAAATCGAGGGATAAAAAATCAGATAGAATAACTGTCTACAAACCACTACTTGGTTCACTTTTTCACCTCCTCGTATTCTGCCTCGGGAGCCTGCTCACCACCCTGAGAACCTCCGGCAGATGAGCTGCCACTTGACCCACCTGACATGTGCTCACCAATCTTGGAGACCGCCTTGTTTGCGGCATCAAGCTTTGCCTTAATCTCATCAACATTGTCTCCTGACATTGCCTTTCTTAGATCTGAAACTGCGTCCTCAATTTCCTTGGCCACTTCACTAGGAATCTTTTCCCTGTATTCCCCTAAACTCTTCTCAATGCTGTAGATGGTAGTATCAGCGCTGTTTCTGATGTCAATGAGAGCCTTTCTTTCTTGGTCTCTCTGAGCATGCAATTCCGCTTCTTTAACCATCTTCTCAATCTCATCATCTGAGAGTCCACCGGATGATCGGATTGTGATTTGTTGTTCCTTACCAGTTGACTTGTCTTTGGCAGAGACGGTAACAATTCCATTGGCATCAATGTCAAATGTAACCTCGATCTGAGGCAAACCCCTGGGAGCAGGAGGAATGCCGACAAGCTCAAATTCTCCAAGCATTTTGTTGTCTGCGGCCATTTCCCTCTCACCTTGCAGCACCTTGATACCCACCTGTGTTTGGTTGTCAGCTGCTGTTGAAAACACCTGAAACAACGATAGCTTACGTCATATCATGACACGAACATATCGAAAAATAGCAGAAACCGAAACTCAATGGATACTAGACTTTGGGGTATTTGAATTACTCATATAACCATGTCTTTGCAATAAAAAGATCATTGAACTTCCTTAGGGATTGACAACTTAAAAACAACTTCCTAAAGAAAGCATCAGTAGATTAAGGGATTACCTGACTCTTTTTTGTTGGGATAGTAGTGTTGCGGTTAATCAACCTGGTAAATATGCCACCCAAAGTCTCAATACCCAAAGAAAGTGGTGTAACATCAAGTAACAGCAGCTCTTTAACATCTCCACGTAGGATACCACCCTGGATTGCCGCTCCCATGGCAACTGCCTCATCAGGATTTACTCCTTTGCTTGGAGACTTTCCGAAGATAGCTGAAACCACTTCTTGGACTTTAGGCACACGGGTCATCCCTCCAACAAGAAGAACCTCGTCGACATCCTTGATAGATATATTGGCATCCTTCAGGCAACTCTTGCATGGTGCCTTAGTCCTTTCAATCAAGTGATTCACCAAAGCCTCAAACTTGGATCTGGTCAATGTGATGTTCAGATGCTTAGCACCAGATGCATCTGCGGTGATGAAAGGAAGATTTATTTCTGTTTGAGATGTTGAAGACAGTTCTATCTTAGCTTTCTCAGCAGCTTCACGAAGTCTCTGCAAGGCAAGCCTGTCCTTTGAAAGGTCAATATTGTCGGTCCTCTTAAACTCGCTTACCAGGAAGTCCAGCAAGGCATTGTCAAAATCCTCTCCACCCAAGAATGTGTCACCATTTGTTGCTTTCACCTTGAGACAGAGATGTTATCAGTATAAGATTACTTTAACTTCCTCCAAGGCAAAGAAAAAGAAGAGGAAAATAAATGAAGTAATTACCTCAAAAACACCATTAGAAATTTCTAAGATAGAGACATCAAATGTTCCACCTCCAAGGTCAAAAACTGCAATGAGACCCTCTTTGTTGTTCATTCCATATGAAAGTGCTGCAGCAGTGGGCTCATTAATAATTCTCTGCACATCAAGACCTGCAATTCTACCAGCATCTTTTGTTGCCTGCCTCTGAGCGTCATTGAAGTAAGCTGGTACAGTAACTACAGCCTTGGAAACTGTCTTCCCAAGATAAGCTTCTGCTGTTTCCTTCATCTTGGTGAGAACAAAGGCACCAATTTGGCTGGGGGAATACTGCTGCCCATTGGCCTCAACCCATGCATCTCCATTTGGGGCCTTAACAATCTTGAAGGGAACCATTTTCATCTCCTTCTGGGTTTGAGGATCGTCAAAGCGCCTACCGATCAACCGCTTGGTACCAAAAAGTGTGTTTGTCGGGTTGGTTACTGCCTGTCGCTTTGCAGGTGTACCTACAAGCAACTCCCCTTTCTGGTTGAAAGCAATCACGGATGGTGTTGTTCGAGCACCTTCGGAATTTTCAATAACTTTTGGGTTCTATAGAAGATATAATATAAATCAGCACAAACCATAATATTGGAAAATGGAAACACAAAACAACAATTTAAGAGCAAGAATGACTTGCCTTTCCTTCCATAACAGAAACACACGAATTGGTTGTACCCAAATCGATACCAATAACGTCATTTCCAGCAGGCCTAGAACTGTGGCAAAGATGGAAAAAGTTTAATGAGCTAACATGAACATACATCAAAGGTATCTCCAACGCGAGTAACCAATGAAACCAGAAACCCAAAACGGCACCTGAAAGGTCGACACAAGCTTGACCACTTATGAGCTACATATGCTGGCTTAGCGCCGCCCGCCAACTGCACAAACATGTAAAAAGAAAGAATATATATCAAAAATAGAAAAATATTCTTTCAGCATACAGTTCAGTACACTTCATTCAAAATTCAAGTAGGCAAACATTCTATCGACAACAGCAGCAACTCAAAAAATATTCTGCAGCCAGGCTAGATCAGCTAGACACATCATCCATTATAAAAGTTGTAAGCACGAAATGAAATATGAAAAGTTTAGATCGGCTGTAATAAAAACATAATGGTTAGATCGTGGATATGAAAACCTTGAATTCGAGTATCTAGTATCTCCAATATGCAACTGTCAAGTTATATTAAACTCTCATTTTCATATGACTGGATTTAAACGATATTCCAACAGAACAAGTAAGCTAAAATCTCAACAAAATCTATGAACAGATAACTAAGAACAAACAGCAGTATTCTCAATGAATAAAAATCTTCAATGAGCTGAAAAGAACAACATCAACCATTACAAAAGAACAAAAGGAGGCGTCATGCGGATTAAATCTGAAAAAAAAAAGAGAAACGATGATAGTGATATACCGAGCGAAAGGCGGACAAAGAGGTAGATGCGGCGTCGCGGCGGCGGAGGGAACGGAGGACGGCGGCGGCAGCCATTGCAGAAAATTGATGGATCGGAATGAAAAGGGAAAGAGGCAAATGTTAGAAAGTGGGTTTGAGAGGTTTATATGAGTGTCTGGCTGTTGAGGAGGGTTTAGGGTTTTGGTTGGTTCTCACTTCTCATGAAAAATTAAAACGGTGCTTTACTGCTCTTATTTTTAATGACGGTGACACGAATGTTCTAGAAGACGTATTAGGTGGGTCTTAATATTTGGGGGCTTCTCATGCTCCCACCCTTGTTAACCATCGGTTAATCAAACGGTTGAGATTTAAAACCATAATAATCTTACAGCAAAATGTCCTTTGCTTAGTTTAAAGAGAAAATGAGAATAAATCTCTGTTTCTGTCTTTCAATAACTGAAAATATAAAAATATTTTTAATTTTTTTAAATGTGAGATATTTAAATTCTTTTAAAGAATTTATTTATTTTTATATATTTTAGACAACAAAAAATAAATAAATAAATTATAAACGCCATCAAATGTGGAGCTAGTGTAATGAGTGATTAATTGATTGGTTTCTGTTCATACCCTGGCCCAATAATAAAGGTCCAAAACCCAAGCAAATAGGCCCAACCCAAAGGGTTGGCCCTCACCCAGTACCAGCCTTCATCCCCAAGAAGTCGGTACTAAACACGACCTGCTCCAAAGAAGTCGGATACAAGGGTTATCTGGCAGATAACACTCATTCGAATGAGTAACTGCTCCTAGAAACTCTCTAACCACTTCATAGAGCCATATCTTAACCTCCCTAAGATATGGGAACGGTTATCCACCTAAAAAGGTGGCACTACTTCAGCGGTGGTTATTGGTTCACCACTATAAATACACTGACACCATTCAGGTATCTCTAAGTTCCAATATACTCTCTAACCTGCTCACACTCTTGCTAACTTAGGCATTGGAGTGTCTTTGCAGGTACCACCCCCCATTCTTTCTCACGCACAAGTCGGACGGAGGAACACCGAGTACCAGGTCCACTCGATAGTCACCTCCTTCACACGTTTGGGCCAACCAACGCCATCCGGCCCATTAATCTCCGGTTACCCACCGTAACATTGGCGCCGTTGCCGGGGACCCGAGAGATCAACCAGTGATGGCAGATAGATCCCCTGAAGAGGGTCATGTGGAGACAGATTCTGAACAAGAGAATTTGAACACTGGAAACAATGAGGCAGACCAGACCCTTCACCAGGAAGCCAATGATCAACATAGGGAAGGAACCTCCGGAATCAAAAATCCGAAGGTGAATTCCTCGGAGGGGCGCGAATCAGAAAAAGAAGGACCCTCCCACACAAGTGAGCTTATGGGATTAATCCACAGTCGCCTCGAGCAGCTGGAACAGGAACGGGAACGACAAAAGGAAGCCGAAAAGAACCTAAAAGAGGAGATGGAGCGACGAAAAGAGTTAGAGAGAAAACTCTTAAAGTTAGAATCCTCCCTCAAAGGTCGGAATTCCCACGACGATAGAGAAGATTCCCCCTTAGGAGAGAAAGATCCTTTTAGCGAGGACATAATGAGGGCAAAAGTTTCGAGAAACTTTAGAAGCCCCGATATGGACCTCTACGACGGAACCACCGATCCAAAGCATCATCTGAGCAACTTTAAAAGTCGGATGTATCTGGCTGACGCTTCTGACGCTACGCGATGCAAAGCTTTTTCGACAACCTTGTCAAAAGCAGCGATGAAGTGGTTCGACAGCCTCCCTCCGAGGTCAATTACCAGTTTTTAAGACCTCTCAAGAAAGTTCTTGATGAGGTTCTCCATCCAGAAAGACAAAGTAAAACATGCACCAAGTCTCCTGGGAATAAAACAGGAGGTCGGGGAGTTCTTACGGGCCTATATGGAAAGGTTCAACAAAGCATGTTTGGAGATTCAAGACCTGCCCACCGAAGCAGTCATCATGGGGCTAGTCAATGGTCTTAGAGAAGGCCCCTTCTCCCAGTCCATATCAAAAAGACACCCCGCCTCTTTAAGTGATGTGCAGGAAAGAGCTGAAAAGTACATCAATATGGAAGAAAACGCTAGGCTTAGAGACCCGAGCTTGCGACCCGGTCCCCCTCCCTCAACGAAAGAAAGGGAGAGGGAAGCTAAGAAGAAGGAAGAGCTCGGCCTCGATAGGCCAAGAAAATATCACTCTTATACTCCACTGAAAGTTCCTGTAGTGGACGTATACAGAGAAATTTGCAATACCGAAAGGCTGCCTCCTCCCAGGCCCATTAAAAATAAAAGAGGAGGGAGCCGCGGTGATTACTGTGAGTACCATAAAATATATGGGCACTCCACAAACGACTGTTACGACCTTAAAAATGTGATAGAAAAACTGGCCAGAGAAGGTCGGCTTGACAGATATCTCATAGAAAGGTCGGACAGTCAGGGAAAAAGAAAGCGAGATGATATGGATAAAAGAGACCCACCACCACAAACTCCGGAGAGACATATCCATATGATCTCAGGAGGGTTTGCGGGAGGGGGACTCACAAAATCCTCTCGTAAAAGACATCTCAAGAGAGTTTACCAGGTCGAAGAAGGGTCCTCCGACCTTCCAACCATTTCATTCACAAAAGAAGATGGGCGAGGAATAATCCCTGGGCACGACGACCCAGTGGTAATCACCATGATCCTGGCAAATGCCCATCTACACAGAACACTAGTAGACCAAGGAAGCTCGGCGGACATCCTCTTCAAGCCCGCTTTCGACAAACTAGGGTTAGATGAGAAAGAGTTAAGAGCCTACCCCGACACCTTGTACGGATTAGGCGACACGCCAATAAAGCCACTAGGATTTTTGCCCCTCCACACCACCTTTGGAAAGGGGGAGAAGACAAAGACTCTGAGTATAGACTTTATAGTCATCGGCGTGGGGTCAGCCTATAATGCTTTAATCGGCAGAGCTACCCTTAATCGACTCGGAGCGGTGGTATCGACACCCCACCTCTGCATGAAATTCTCGACCTCAGCGGGGATAGCAACAATGATGAGAGATCAGAAGCTAGCAAGGAAATGCTACAATGAAAGCCTAAACCTGAGAGGAAAAGGCAAAGAAGTTCACACAATAGAGCTCGGTGGAGCAAGGATCAAAGAAGAGCTGCGACCCCAGCCCAGGGGAAAAACCGAGGAGATTCAGGTCGGCGAAGAGGAAGGAAAAAATACTCACATAGGAGCCAACCTAGGGGAAACCCTAAGACAAGGGTTGACCAAGCTCCTAAGAGATAATTCCGATCTCTTCGCCTGGAAGGCCTCCGACATGCCTGGGATAGATCCCGAGCTCATGTCCCACAAGCTTTCGGTCTACTCGGGATCACGACCTGTACAACAACGAAGACGCAAGCTCGGCCCAGAACGAGCTCTAATAGTAGAGGAGCAAGTACGAGCGCTCCTAGAAGCCGGTTTCATCAGAGAAGTCAAGTATCCAACATGGCTAGCCAATGTAGTGCTAGTCAAAAAACAAAATGGTAAATGGAGAATGTGTGTCGACTATACCGACTTAAATAAGGCGTGTCCCAAGGACCCTTATCCACTACCAAGCATTGACGCCCTAGTAGACTCTAGCTCGGGGTATCAATACTTGTCGTTCATGGACGCCTACTCAGGATATAACCAAATCCCGATGTACGAACCAGACCAGGAAAAAACATCATTCATCACGCCCAGAGCTAACTTTTGCTACGTGGTCATGCCATTTTGATTGAAAAATGCAGGGGCCACATATCAGAGGCTGATGAATAAGGTGTTTGCCCCTCACTTAGGGAGCTTAATGGAAGTGTACGTCGACGATATGCTGGTAAAGACCAAGAAAGAAGTCGACCTCTTGTCTGACCTTTCACGAGTCTTTGACACCATAAGGCTGCACGGGATGAGACTAAATCCTGCAAAGTGCGCCTTCGCGGTGGAGGCAGGAAAATTTCTAGGATTCATGCTAACACAAAGAGGGATCGAAGCCAATCCCGACAAGTGTAGAGCTATCCTAGAAATGAAAAGCCCGACTTGTTTGAGAGAGGTCCAACAGCTGAATGGCCGACTAGCAGCTCTCTCCAGATTTTTGGCAGGATCAACACTAAGATCCCTCCCACTGTTCTCCCTATTGAGAAAGGGACACCAGTTTGAATGGACTCCCGAATGCGAGGAGGCATTCCAGGAGTTCAAAAAGTTTTTGAGCCAACCTCCTATTTTGACCCGACCTGTAGCCGGAAAGGACCTCGTCCTATACTTATCCGTGGCAGACAAGGCTGTCTCAGCAGCCTTGATAAGAGAAGACAAGGACGGTCAACACCCAATCTACTTCATCAGTAAAGTTCTACAGGGCCCTGAGCTAAGGTATCACAAATTAGAAAAGTTTGCCTACTTCTTAGTAATAGCCTCTCGAAGGCTACGGCCTTACTTCCAAGCTCACACAATAAGAGTCCGCACAAACCAACCCATGAAGCAGATCCTCCAAAAAACGGATGTTGCAGGAAGAATGGTTCAATGGGCAATATAGCTCTCCGAGTTCGACTTGAAGTACGAAACTCGGACGGCGATTAAAGCCCAGTGCCTCGCCGACTTCATTGCAGAATATGCGGGGGATCAAGAGGATAAACCAACTACATGGGAACTCTACGTAGATGGATCCTCCAATAAAACAGGAAGCGGCGCAGGCATAATATTGGTAGACAAAAGGGGAACCCAGATAGAGGTCTCCCTCAAATTTGAGTTCCCAGCTTCAAATAATCAGGCAGAATATGAAGCCTTGATTGCAGGATTGAAGCTGGCAGAAGAAGTCGGTGCTACAAAGGTAATGGTATACAGTGACTCTCAAGTGGTGACCTCCCAAATAAGTGGAGAATATCAGGCAAAAGACCCAAATATGAAGAGATACTTGGAAAAAACTCTAGAGCACCTTGGGCGTTTTGCAGAAACCGAGGTCACGCACATAACTCGGGACCTAAATAGCAGAGCAGACGCCCTATCCAAGTTAGCAAGTACCAAGCCAGGGGGAAATAACAGAAGCCTGATTCAAGAAACTCTCCAGGAACCTTCAGTGGTAAAAACAGAAGACAAGCAAGAAGTCTTTGAAGTGGTCGGATTAAACCTCGGATGGATGAACCCCTTGGTCGAATACCTGAAATTCGACATCCTCCCCAAGGAGGAAAAGGAGGCCAAGAAAATCCGAAGGGAAGCGCAACATTATACCTTGGTGAAAAATATTCTCTATAGAAGGGGGATATCAACACCATTGTTAAAATGTGTGCCGACCTCAAGAGCCACTGAGGTATTAGAAGAGGTACACAGTGGAATCTGCGGGAACCATCTCGAAGCGAGGTCATTAGCCAGAAAGGTGGTCCGAGCTGGATTCTACTGACCAACCTTGCAGAAAGATGCCACAGACTTTGTGAAAAAATGCCAACCATGTCAAATGCATGCAAATTTCCACGTGGCCCCCCCAGAGGAGCTCATCAGTGTCACCTCCCCATGGCCCTTTGCAAAATGGGGAATGGATTTGCTAGGTCCTTTTCCCTAGGCGCCAGGACAAGTCAAATACCTAATAGTGGGAATAGATTATTTCACAAAGTGGATAGAAGCAGAACCACTGGCCACCATCACTGCACAAAGAAGTCGGAGGTTCCTCTACAAAAATATAATCACAAGGTATGGGATACCTTATTCCATTACCACAGATAACGGAACCCAGTTCACCGACTCCACCTTTAGGAGCCTAGTAGCCAGTATGAACATCAAACACCAGTTCACCTCAGTGGAACACCCACAAGCCAATGGGCAAGCCGAAGCAGCCAACAAAGTCATACTGGCAGGGCTGAAGAAAAGATTACAAGATGCGAAAGGAGCTTGGGCTGAAGAGCTCCAACAAGTACTATGGGCTTATAGAACAACCCCCCAATCCGCCACTGGAGAAACACCCTTCCGACTAGTTTATGGCGTAGAAGCCATGATCCCAATAGAGGTCAATGAGCAAAGCCCAATAGTGATTTTCCATGACAAGATCAGGAATATACAGAGGCACAAAGAGGAGCTCGACTTGCTCCCCGAAATCCGAGAAGAAGCCCAGATAAGAGAAGCAGCGTTGAAGCAAAGGATGACCGCAAGATACAACAAAAGGGTCATCCGAAGGAGTTTCACCCCAGATGACCTGGTCCTAATCAGAAATGATATTGGAGTCAACAAATCAGGGGAAGGAAAGCTCGCTGCTAATTGGAAAGGACCATACAAGATCAACGAGGTCTTAGGAAAGGGCTATTATAGGGTGACTGACTTCGACGGCAACGAGTTACCAAGATCTTGACATGCTTGTAATATGAAAAGGTACTACAGCTAAAAGCGAACTCTACTCCCTGATGTACTCTTTTCCCAATTTCATGATTTTTTCCCAAAATCAAAGGGTTTTTTTCTGAAAAGGGTTTTTAACGAGGCATCATAGTAGGGGCTAAGGGAAATAAATAATCAAAAGTCCTTAGTAGCAATAAGGTACCTCCTCAATTAATAAAGATCTCTTTAATTTTAAATATCTCTTTTAAATTCCCTTTTCATTCTCTTTCTACGAAACGCGCCGATTTAAGCTCGACAAAACGTGAAAATTCCATGAACCGACCTAGATGGTCGTCAGGATAAAACGACGAGGTACAAGTCGGCGTAAAGAGGCTATAGAAGTCGATCATAATAAACTCAGGAGCATTCCGACTCATAAGTCGGAATGCGAAACCGAGTAAAGTTAAAATGAATCGAAAAAGTAGCCTAAGTCACGAAAAACTCAATAAAACAAAATTAAGTACTAGGAATAAACAAAAAGAGATAGGAAAAAACTAAGAAAAATTGTAAGGCTGCCTTGAGGATCAAGGAGATTCAGAAAAGCAGGCAAGCCCCAAAGAAAAGGTTTTTTCCAGAAAAGATCAAAGAGTCAAAAGAACCACGAATAGAAAAGCATGCGTGCATAAGGTAACTCAAAACCCTTATCCAAAAAGGGCATTTATTTATAACGATAAATTAAACCCTTATTAAAAAAGGGTATCATAAATTGTTTTGTTTACGGCCCTAAAAAGCCAAAAATTGTTCAAGCATCAACAAATAAATATAAAGAGTTTAAAAAGGGGGTCTACAGGCCGGACCCCCAATAGCCAATTCACTTCTTCGCAAGAGGAGTAGGAGGATCACCACCACCAGGACCAGGAGTTGGAGGGAAAGTCGGAGGAGCAGCAGAAGAACTCGGAGCGTCCTTAGAACGAGGAGGGGACTCTATGATCCTCTGCCCCCGAGTCTTCAAGTCAGACTCGGACTCCACCACGGGGACAGGAGGATCCACGATGGCACCATCAATGACGACCTTATCAGGGTCCAAAGGAGAAAGGTCCAAGTCAGGAGCAATGACTCCGACCTGCTCCTTGAAAACCCTCCAAGCCTCATCAGCACCATCCGCAATAGAGTCCTCCAACTCGGTATAGGCCTTCCGAGCATTCAGCAAGTCATTCTTTACAGACACAAGATCAGCAAACAAATTGTTGTAGCTGGCTTGCGCTGCTTTCCTCAAATCCACCTCCATGTTGCATTGGGCTTGCAACTTCTGCTCCTTCTCCCGGAGGCTATCCCTCTCCTCCTTCAGCTTGGCGACTTTCCCCTCCAACTCCCTCTCATGCTCCTGATATATGCGAAGCCTGCCCTCCAGCTCCTCGACCCTCGAGGTCGTCCCTAAAGAGCTGATAGGAGTCTTCTCAAATATATCCAAGAGTTTGCCACAAACCCCCGCTGTCTTGAGACTCTCCTCAACCACAGTGGTGAGGTAGTGCCGAACAGAAACATCATCCATACTCATACGAGCATGAGGATAGATGTTCTTTCGGACGAACGCAAGAGCGTCCGCCTCACCAGAAGCGCCAGACTCTATGGTCTTGCGCTTCTTCGGCTCTGGTTCAGGAGTAGGTCGGACAGAAGGGGGTGGCAGAGAGGAAGCAGAGGAAGAAATTACAATAGGCTGGGAAGGAGTCCCAACGTTCCGAGGAGGAGGAGAAGGAGAGACAACTGCCCTAGCACCACCAGATCTGGCGCGAGACTTTGCCTTGGCTTCCTGAACCCTCTGAAAAGACTCTTGAGCGTTTTTCTTTGCCATCTCTACAAAAACAAATTGGTCGCTAAAAGTCAGGCAAGTCGGTAAAAGAAATCGCAAGTCGGAAATAAATGAGAAACGCAAAAAAGGCTACCTAGTTGCGACTGGACAAAAGCCGGCGACCCCTGAAGAAATTTTTTAGTATCCAAGTATGGGGCCCTCCCCCACACTTCTCGGAGGAACCCCACAATGGCCGCCTCCACCTCATCCAAGTTGTCAAGACCATATTTCTCACAAGGGGAGGCCTCCACCCAGTATAAAGGAAATCGAGGGGAAGAATTGTCATCCAGGAAAAAGGGGTGGTGACCCTCTACTGCTTGAACTTTGAAAAAATAGTTTTTGAAATCGTAAAAGGATTCGTCAAAAAGGGTAAAAAGCCTCCGACCTTGTATGGCCCGGAAGGACACCCACTGTTGCTTATTATTTAACCCACTGAAGGGCTTGGTCATGTGGAAGAGATAGAAGAAAATCCTCAGAGAAGTCGGGAACTCTAAAGCCTGGCTGATAAATTGGTAAATTTTCAAAAAACCCCAAGAGTTGGGGTGAAGCTGGGTGGGAGCAACCCGGCAATGACGTAACACAGACATTTCAAACTCTGAAAATGGAAGAAAAACGCCCAAACGGGTGACCATACTCTCATACATAAAAAAGAAATGAGGGGCCGCCTCGTCGGCCCTCCCGAAGCAAACCCGGTCTTCTGGACCCGGGACTACCAACTCGTACTTCGGCTCATCCTCTTCAGAAGTACAAATTCTATAATGAGTACGAAGGTGGGTGATAAACTCGGTATCGACTGAAGGCTCCTCCCCTAGAACCGTGACATCAACCCACTGAGAAAGAACATCTACGGAAGCCATTTTCTTTTCTTAAAAAGGGTGACAAGAAACCTACAAAAAGAAAAGGAAAATCAACACGCGGTCTCTAAAGGGAGGGAGTACGGAACTAAAGCCTACAAACCAGCCTACCTACAAAATAAAGGCCCGAAAATAGAAAGCATGTTACAGAAAGGGAAAAAAGCTAACCTTTAAGTCTGAAATCAAGACTGGAAGAAGTAAAAGCCCCCGAAACGCAAGAATGCAGCACGAACAAATGCAAGGGAAATTCGAAAGATTGCAGAAACGAAACAACGAAAGAGAGGGAAAGTATTTATAAAGACGTTAGGGGCATGATGGTAAAACTGGCGCTATCATTAATGAAGATGCACCGTTACCAAGGCCATTAAAATCCCCACGCACACCCCTAACGGACACAACGCTTGATTAGACGTAACTGACAGAACCGAAAGGTCAAGGAAAATCACGTCGGTTCTTAAACCATCACATCGGTCCTCTTGCAAATCGGCTACGACCCTGAGTTGAATACTCGAACCCAAAAACCAAAAGGAAATTGGGCTCGAGTAGGGGCACTGTTCATACCCTAGCCCAATAATAAAGGTCCAAAACCCAAGCAAATAGGCCCAACCCAAAGGGTTGGCCCTCACCCAGTACCAGCCTTCATCCCCAAGAAGTCGGTACTAAACACGACCTGCTCCAAAGAAGTCGGATACAAGGGTTATCTGGCAGATAACACTCATTCGAATGAGTAACTGCCCCTAGAAACTCTCTAACCACTTCATAGAGCCATATCTTAACCTCCCTAAGATATGGGAACGGTTATCCACCTAAAAAGGTGGCACTACTTTAGCGGTGGTTATTGGTTCACCACTATAAATACACTGACACCATTCAGGTATCTCTAAGTTCCAATATACTCTCTAACCTGCTCACACTCTTGCTAACTTAGGCATTGGAGTGTCTTTGCAGGTACCACCCCCCATTCTTTCTCACGCACAAGACGGACGGAGGAACACCGAGTACCAGGTCCACTCGATAGTCACCTCCTTCACACGTTTGGGCCAACCAACGCCATCCGGCCCATTAATCTCCGGTTACCCACCGTAACAGTTTCTAATATTCTTTGTTTACCGGCCCCACATACAAAAATATTTGAAAAAAAATAAAAAAAATTTAGTCCAAAACAATTTAAAAATATTTTATTTCGTATTTTTTAATTACTGGTGGAATAATAAAATAATATTAAATACAATGAATATATACTATAAATATTACATATATAAAATTAAGAATACTAAATTAAATAAAATATGTCCTAATATTATCTGCCAATATACATGTATGTTCTTTACAGCTTTTTAATTTCAATATGGAAGTAGAGTTTGGGTTGGATGTGGTTATAAAAAAGGGGGTACTTGACCTGTGTGTGGTGTCCGAGCACCACAAATCGAACCATGCGTGTTCCAGCTAGTTTCTCGGATGGCCCGAGTTGTAGGTGAGAAAACGGACTGTGCGTGTTGTAACTCCCGGCCACGTGTCATGCGCAGATATCTCCCGGCAACGTTGTCCTTATACCCAATATTACCCCCATGTTGTGCCCACACCCACCATCCGTTTTCACTTTCATCTTTTCACCAAAGAACACCTACTACTTCTTCTTCTTTTTTTCATTGGTTCTTGGTTTGCATGGTGAAAGAAAGCTGAAAATGCTAAAAAAAAATTTAGAGATGTTGATCGTCCTGAACTTCATATTATACATTATCTCAGTCATCCAAAATATGTAATTTTTTTTGAAATTTTTTAAATATTTTATAATTATAATTATTATTGTTAGGAAGTTAATTATTATTGTTGTGGGTGAAAATTGAATTTAGGAACTATTATCATTTTTGCCAGATTATGTAAGTTTTTTTTAAATTTTTTTAATATTTTATAATTAAAATTATTATTGTTAGGAAGTTAATTATTATTGTTGTTAGAACTTGAATAGGAATGTTTATAATTTTTAGGTGATTACGTTACTTTTTTTTGGAATTTTTTTAATATTTTATAATTATAATTGTTATTGTTAGGAAGTTAATTATTATTATTATTAGAATTGAATTTAGGAATGTAAATGATTATTATTATTATTATTTTTATCTGATTATGTTATATTTTTTTTTTTGGAAAATTTATTAGTTTTTTATAATTATAATTATTATTGTTAGGAGGTTAATTATTATTATTGTCGTTAGAAATTGAATTTAGGAATATAAAGAGAATGGTTATTAGTTTTTTTTTTTAAATTTAGGAATATATGTAAAAATAATAGTTAGAATATTTGTTTAGATGTAGTTAGAATATTTTTTGTAATAATTTTTAAAGTTATAATTTTAAAGTTATAATTAGTTAATTATAATTTTATAATTAATTTTAGAGATTATGATTTTAGATATTATAACATTTTTTTGTTACCGTGAATAAATAAATAAACAACTAATCTAGAATTGTTAATTAAATAAGAGTATTATTAGTTTAATAAGAATTGGAATTATGTATTAGTTTTTATTGTTAATAGTTAGTTATGAATAATTTTTAGGATTATTAAGTAAATTTAGAAGTTAGAATGATGTGTTTTAGTTGGATTTAGTAAGATAATTTATGATAGTTGTGTGGTTTCAATTAATATATTGTTGAGTTAGTTGTGCAGATTTTTTACTAATGAGACTTAATAAATTGGTGGGTTAGTACATGGTAAGTACTAAATGTTGTAATTAGGAAAAAGTTTAGTACGAGTTTGATATTTTAGTTGCTCTAGTAGTAAATTAGTAAACGTTAACGAGTTGACTAATAATAATTTGTTATGTTTTTGTAGAGTTTAAGGATGTTGACATGTGATCACCTAGTCCCTCCGGATCGGAACAATGAAAGGGTGGAGGAGCATTTACAATTAATTGGTTTTTATCATGCATCTCAGATTGGGGTAGTCTAATGTCAGAAAGCACTGGTGAATGCTCTAATCGAAAGGTGACACCCAGACACACATATCTTTGACCTTCCGATTGGTAAATATGCTGTGACGCTTGAAGATGTGGCAATAATTCTTGGTCTTCCGACGGACGGTCTTCCAGTCACAGGAATGACAATGAGTAGTTTTGAAGCCTTGGAGGCGGAGTGTTTACACCAATTTGGAGTTGCACCCAGTAAGTCGGCATGTAGAGGAAGCTGCATAAAACTGACCTGCTGCGGGATCTAAAAGAAAACTTACAGTTGACTGATGAAAATAGTATACAGAGGTATGTAAAGTGCCACATTATGTTGTTGATCGGAACGATCTTGTTTGGGGACAAGTCTGGCGCAGGTGTGCGTTGGAAGTTTCTACCTCTGCTTCGTGATTTTGGGAGTATTGGACAGTATAGTTGGGGATCGGCATGCTTAGCACACCTATACAGGGCGTTATGTAGGGCATCTCGTTATGATTGTAAGGAGATCGATGGTCCGCTAACACTTCTATTGGGTTGGGCTTGGATCCGCCTGCCATATCTAGCGCCGCTTTCTAGGGAACCCCGCAGTTTTCCGCTTGCAAACAGGTAATATTATGTTACAGTCATCCCTATCTTATTATTTAGAATCCAATTGTGTTAATGAAATAAGTCATATTAGGTGGCATAACTGGGAGCGTGGAGAATGTCGCTATAGATATCTTACGCTTGCTCACTTTAGGAAGGCCTTGGATGATCTTCAGGAAGGTGGAATAAGTCATATTAGGTGGCATAACTGGGAGCGTGGAGATTGTCGCTATAGATATCTTACGCTTGTTCACTTTAGAAAGGCCTTGGATGATCTTCAGGAAGGTCATGTGTGTTTTCATTGAAGAAGTATTTGTTTCGGATTTAGTGTTAGTGTTAATCTTATTTTTATTGTTATTGTTCTTGTCATTGTGATTATGAAGTGGATTGTAATCATGAGTTTACTTTATCTTTTTCAGTTTGTGTGGGTTGCTTATGCTGTCAATCGCGTGGATCCGGACATAATTCCTCCAAACATCTACATGCATTCGGTTTGTTGGAGCGCTACAGTGCCGTTGGTTTGTTTTGAATGCATTGAGTGGCATGCAACCGATAGGTATAGGCGACATTTCGATTTTGTTCAGGGAGTTTCTCATCAGGAACGGAATCTAGACAAGGCACACAGAGAAGTCTTGACTGGTCCTAAGAATCTTAACTGGGCCACGGCCACGACTCATTCATTTTGGGTGATGCAGTGGACAAACAGGTATAATCATGTTCTTACTGAGCTTCCCATGCCTTCACAGTATCCCTTGGATACTTACAAGTACTTGTACCGGACAAAATTTGGGTGCCGTTTGTACTTGTCCAATCTTGTGGTTCAAGAGAATGATGAGGCTAATCAGGATATGGATGTTGACAATCAAGAGCAGGAGCCACAGTCACCTCTACCACCCCCTCCACCTCCAAATCTACTTCCACAAGAACAACATATATCCTCAAGCCAATATGTACCTCAAACACAGTTTACCCCCATTATACCCAATACATCAACAGTATTGGGGTATGCCACAGTTTGACATAGGAGAAGGAGGTTCTTTTAGCCAGTTGCTTGGTTTCATGGCTGCAGATGCAGGACAATCACAATATGCCCAGCAGCCTGATTACTTTATATCGGGTAGGTATTCCTTGGATGCGAGACATTCGTGCTGCACTTCGTCGGATGCTTCTGGAGGGTTTCTATCTGTTGACTCTAGTAGGAGTGACGGTGGTCGTGAGATTCTTAATAGTCAAAACCCTAATCGTGTTTCAATGGGTCTCATTGAAGAAAATGCTAACACACTTGAATAAGAGACTGATGGGTATCTAGTAGATGGACCGAACTCAAAAGACGAGGACAAAGAGGATGAAATAGAAGAGTCCGACGAGGATGAAGAATCCCGTAATTATGGTATTATATTTTATACATTGCTTTACTTCTTTAATGAGTTGATTATATTGTAATTCAGTTGACTATATGGTATACTTGGTTGGTTTGTAGAACTTATTATTATACTACTATGGTATCTTTGTTGGTTTGACTACTTTATGTACTTGTTTAATTAAATTGTATACAGGTGAGGCACATACTCCAGATGAGGCAAGCAAAGGTTACAATCTCAGGGTTGATCCGCCACGTCGTAGCGCTAGTCGGTACACTCCTTCTGTTTTCAAAAAGGCCGCCAAGAAGTGCAAGAAATTTGTGAAGGATGTAAAGTGGGCAATGAGAAAGTAGTTGTTGTGTAGTTAACATTTTCTATTTATCAGTTTACTTCTTTATGTATTAATTAACTATTCTATGTATAATTACTATCTATGTCATGGACTAGTTGCTATAGTTATAATGTTTCAGATATAATAACATAATGTTTCAAATATCATAATATGGAGGAATGTTTGGTTAATACATAAAGTCGCATTTGTCATAGGGTAGATTGTCATAGGTTACAATGTTTCATCTCTCACAATGTATGAATCTATTGAGTATCTCCGTCGGCATTTGCACCCGCTGTCTGACGGCATCTACTACGACTGTGTCCCTTAGCCCTACATTGCCTACATCGTCTGGGATGATGTAACATTCGTGTATCCATCTCATTCAAGAAGCGCGTCATCCTGGGGCGACCTTTGGTAACGCGTCTCAGGAACGGATTTGGTACGAATCGAGGCCCATTGTAAGCGGGCCATGTAGTTGGATTTTCCAGTGGCCTAAACCTAGCTCGGTACACCCGCCGAACTTGGTCCATCTTATACACATCATGCACATAGGCTCGTCAATCCAGTCGTTAATTTGCACAACATGCAAATACATGTCGACAAAGAATCCGGTCTACCTGAAACTCACCACAGTCACATGGTTGTCGACGGAGGTCAACGGCATATTCCAGTTCACTTGGCATCTCACGCACCTCAAAGACCTCATTCTGCCGATCGAAGCAACTGACCTGGATGTTTCCTGATGCTAGCTGGTTTGCATGCAACTTTGAGGTCACGAGCTCAGAAAAAACATGCCCAGCATTAATCCGTGCTTCTGCCTCGGCTCTTTTTCGGGTGAACAACTCGTTAAGCTTGTAGAATGTTGCCTTGACAAGGGCAGTGATGGGGAGATTGCGTGCACCCTTCGAAACTGAGTTGATGTACTCCACTAGGTTCGTCGTCATGTGGCCCCATTGGTAGCCATCATCAAATGCCAACGCATACTGTTCGCGGGGAATTCGGTCTAACCAGTTAGTGTAAGCTTCGCCCCGTTCTCGTAAACGTTGGTAACGCACTTCGTACTCACGCACCATCCGCGAATGACCTGCACGATAACAAAAAACAATCGTAAAAAAAATGGATGACAAGCAATTGTTGAAGGTAACTCTGTTAGCAACAAACCTAGAATTACTCAACGTTACCTATATTGATGACCAATTTTTATAGGTACAGTGCCTTAAATTTTCTCAAAAAATTTGACTCTATATGCCTGATGCAAAACATGTGAAAAACTATGGGAGGTGACCAAGCTCCGTTACTGCGTGCCACAGTTGCATTGATGGATTCGTGTCAGTCGGATATCAGCCCCACACTATCCCAAGTGACAACATGTTGTCGCAGGTTACTGAGGAAAAAGTGCCACGCATCAGAAGTCTTTTCCTCCACAATAGCAAATGCAATTGGGACGATATTGTTGTTGCCATCCTGTGAAACTGCCACTAACAAACAACCCTTATACTTTCCGTACAAGTGAGTCCTATCCACCTGGACAATTGGCTTACAATGTCTGAATGCTCTAATGCAGGGGTAATAACTCCAAAATACTCGATGCAATACCCGAATATCAGTCACCAAGTCATCGCCTTGATATGCAGGCATAGTCTGAAAATAGACGACAGCTGATGGCTCCTTATGACACATGGACTCAAACCATATAGGCAATGCTTCGTACGATGCTTCCCAACCTCTGTAAATTTTTTCTACTGCCTTTTGCTTAGCCAACCATGCTTTCCGATAACTGACGGTGTAGTTGAACTTCGATTGCACTTCTACAATAACTGATTTTACCTTTAACGAGGGGTCAGCCTCGACTAACGACTTGATGGCTTCTGCAATTGTGATAGAATCCAGCTTAGAATGATCCTGAGAAATGGTGGCTCTGGTACAGGTGTGACTACCATTATACCTCCTTATAACCCAATAGTGCTTCCTGCTGATCATGCTAACCCTGACAAGCCAATCACACCCTGACCCATACTGTGTACACTTGGCATAAAATGTCAACGGCTCCGATTCATACACCCGGTAGTCTACACTTCTTTGGATGGTATAATCTTTCATTGCCTTAATAACAGATTTCCTGGAACTGAATTCCATCCCAATGGCAAATTCACCATCTGCGACAATAGGAATTTCTGCGGTGAAGGCAGCCGAACAGAAAATACTCAATACACGAATATTTAATAATCGAAACTAGAAGTAAATCAATACTCACAACATCAATTATGATTTAAATAAACTGTACATCTGGTCATTATCTCATTCTAAACAAAATAACAACATAAACACATAATTAAATACTAATTAATAAATACTAATTTTTTTAAACTAACTCAATAACTAACTAACAACATTATTACCTTAAACTTAACTAAATAAACCGATAAACAAATGCTAGTTGAGTATATTTTCACACTTCACTTAACTATTTGGTCCATCGATCAATCTAAATTATTACAAGCTTCTAATCCTATTTATGAATATAGGCAACCACGTACCTGCACTCATATATTCCGAAAACTCCGGAACATGCATGACATCCAAATCCAAAACTCGCATGAAAGATGGCTCCTCAAATGGTACTTCGTTTGCGAGTGCATTTGCCACTTCCGTCACATTTGGAGCCATGATGCCGTCACCTTGATCTTCATCACCATCTGGACCAACAACTTCGTAATTGCTTTCGAACTCTTCTTCACTATCACTGTTGTAATCTTCGCGTACAATATTCCGGTCGGCCTTAGATTGTTCGAACTCAACGTGCAACTCGATGAACGAGATTTGAGCACGACTTTCAATATACATTGAAAACATCTCTTGCAAACTAGATTCGTCTGTTACATATTTGGATTGGACGAATCCACCAAACACCGGTATGGGATATCTGTATAAAATACAAGATATTTTTCTTGACATCTCAGAATCTATCTTCTCATAGATCACACCTTTGAGCTCTTCAAATGAGATTGTGAAGGGAATAATAATATCTAATGAGTTTTCACAAATGAATTTTACTCCTTCAGATGTTTGTAACAAAATATGACCAAAATAATACACTTTTAAAAGAACTATATCATCCATTTCTCTTACTCTACTAAATAACAACAGAAACTGCACTACCAGATTTTTGGGCTACATACCAAGAAGGAGAAAAACACAAATGGAGGAAACCGGAGGAAGAAGTGGAGCAAGATGAAGAAGAAGACGAGATCTGAGACTCTTCTACGAGTTACACACTTTTATATATACAATATCCCTAAATCGGACCCACCGATTAGGGAGAGCTGATTCAAATTAAATTTAAAAAATACAACTCGGACTGTGCAACTTCATTTTTGGATTTATACAAAAATTCATATATATACAAAACGCATGGTCCGATTTGCATGCTGTGAAATTCAAATTTCAGCAATTGCCAAATCGGACCCTCCGACTTGTTGGCCAATTTTTTTCAACAAATAACTCAGACCGTGCGAGTTCTAACCCCTGCCAATCACATAAAGCTGTCCCACCATTCGGTCTAGCACGCCTTATTTTCATATCCAGGCACATCACACTCATGGGTTCCATAACAAAAAAATTGAACCTGTTATTTACTATGTTTGAATATAATATATATTGAGTAATAAATAATAGTATAATTCGTATGGCTTGGTAGCTTTCTGCAACTCTCACTGCTCCAAATAGCGTTGATAGTTGGAAATGGGCAAATGGAAATGATGATTGGAGTCGATGGATCCTTTATTCAGATATAAATGGCCTTACTATTATTGGTGGAGGAACCATTGACGGCCAAGGTGCACCATGGTGGGAATGCTTTAAACTGGTCAATGTAACCAAAGGCCAACCGTAAGTACTAAGTACAAATTGAAATTCTTAGAAATTCCTAAGTATTCATAATGCTACCAGAGGAGATTCGATTTTCTGTAAACATTATTGTACGCTACATTTGCAAAGACACAAGTTGCTTGCTTTATCTTTTTCAATTACTACTTTCGTTTCATAATAAAAAATTATCATATTAGTGTATATTAAATTTAAGAATTTCGCTAGGAGTCAATAGAGTATCTGTACAATATGTACAATGGGCTGTTTATTTGGCCTAATATGAGTTAAAAATGAATATTCAAGGTAAAATACTATTAATTTATCAAACACAATGCACTCATACTATCCAGAATAACCATCCGGATATCAGAGATAATAAACATCTGATATCCTACTGAATCGAATACAATATAGCCCATTGTACACATTGTACAGATACTCCATTGACTCCCTCTACTTTCTTTAAATTTAACTATTAAAATTAGCTATCGATATAAAATATATATTAAAATATAAAATATATATTAAAAATAATCTAACTTATACATATATTTATATATAAATATATAATGATTAATTTTTTGTGTGTAAATAATTTTTTTTATATAAAGAAACATATAAACTAAATGTTGTACTTGTAAATAGATAATAAAAGAGACAAGTATGAACAATATAACCCTATTAGAGAATTTATCTATGAGAAATATTAGAAGAACATAAAAAATTATTGTTTTTGGCCATTACTTAGTTTTTAACTCAATTTTTTAGTCTAGTAATTCAATAACATACTTTATTTCATACTTCAATACTTTTAAACACTAATAACTAATTGATGGCAAAAAATAATAAATTATAATAATTCTTTAATATTCTTCTTTATCAATTTGTAAACTCAATATTTTACTCAATTTTTATTCTACTGTTAACAACAAATAAATTAATAATCTTTTAGTCTTGTTTCACTATCTGAATTCAAGAAGTGGAAATGACTTTTCTTGTAAGTGTCTCAGTATTTCAATTGTAATTTTAAAAATAAAATTTAAAAATAAAAAAGTATACAAGATTCGAAAACAAAATAAAATGTAGAAATTAAAGAGAAAGAAAAATAAAAATGAAGATAAAAAAATAACAAACTTTAATTAAAAATAAAAATAGAATACAAGTTTGAGTTTAAACTTCAAATAAATTACTTAAAATTTTCAATTTATTTTGTGATGTTAGGAAAGCTAAGAATATTTTTGAGTTTCCAAATATATTTTTCAAAAAGAACTGAATTCATTACAATAGTTACTTGAAATTCTATTTATAGACTAACCTAATGTCTAATTGATAAATATTCTTAAACGTCACTTTAATTTTTAAATCATTATCAATTATCTGGCATCGCTTTATTTTTCTTGATACTTTATATTGCATCTTCTATTAGTTACATCTTTAATCAAATATGTCTTATAACATCGTGTCAATTATAATCTTCTTAAAATCATTACAATTAAAAATTAAAATATCTTGACATAAATCGACAAATATATTTCAAATATTACCCAAAAATTAACTTAAACGATAAATCATTTTTTTCTTAAATAATTAATTTCCTAATAGCATACATATTATTGCACAGGCAGTGGGTTTCACTGGTTGTAAATATCTAAATATTAATGGATTGAATCATGTCAACAGTCCACAAAGGTCATATCAACATGGTGAAAGGTAATGGCACTCGTGTTTGCGGTCTTCAGATTGCTGCACCTCAAGACAGTCCAAACACAGGTGGAATTAATATAGCCCATACTTTCAACATGGTCATTGAGAATTCTTCCTCGATTGAAACAGGTAAGTTTGTCCTGAAACTACTTATCCCTGAAAGGTACCAGGCCTGAGTAGAAAAGAAGGAAAGAAAGAAGAGAAGAGTTGAGAGAATCTTGTGATTGAATTGATCTGAAGCTTAATTGACAAGTTAGTTACAGTGTTTGCTATATATACAGACACAGAGGTGAAAGGCTAGCTAACTAACTGAAAGCCAGCCTGGCACTCTTAATAGAAAGCTCTAACTGAAACTAATCACCATTTAACTTCTGACTGCTTCTAACTCTTTTGAGTAGCTAGAGTTAATCATTACTCTGTTATGCTCTCTACTTTCAAGTTCTTCTGATTCTTCCACCAGTTTTGAGTTTTTGCTACAATTTAAGTTCTTCTTTGCATACCTCCCATTTTCTGACTCTCATGACTTCTGTCTTCCTTCTTCACTACTCGGCCCATTCTCTTTTACATTCAACAATGATCAAAATTGCAAAAACGTAACACTGGGAAGAGCTTTTGTGAACACATATGCTATCTGTATTGAACTATGAATGTGACTGACAGCTACTATTTTTTTTGTCACATAGTCTCGGAAAAAGTGGAGGTCAGTCTCGAAGTGCTTTGATTTTGAGTGTAAGATGGGGTTTGCAGCTAGCAAGACTGTACTAAGATTGTCACAGTACATCAGGGGAGGAGTTGGGATGTCAATTTTTAATTCAATCATCAATTTTTTGAGCCATATTAGTTAGCTACTAAGTTTGCTAAGGCTCTATATTCAGCCTCAGTACTGAACCTTGCCATAACTATCTGCTTCTTTGCACTCCAATAGATGAGATTTTTGCCTAAGACACAAAAGCCCCATGTAGATTTTCTATCATCTGGGTCACCACCCCAGTCTAAATCACTGTATGCAGTGAATTGTGTGGAGCTGCTCTTGTGCAGGTGTAGCCCATAATTGCAAGTCCCACTAATGTTCAAGCAGAGGATTATAAAGAAACTGTGAAACTTGGTTTACAACATAGGCCAATTCAGGTCTTGTAATAGTCAGATATTGTAGACTTCCAACTACTGACTGGCATAATTTGGGACCCTTAAAGCTTGCTCCTCCAAATTTAGAGATCCTGACTGATGAAGGAAGAGGGGTTTGACAAGGTTTGCATCCAACCATTCCAACCTTGATGAGTAAATCCTTTAGGCTACGTTTGTTTTTGAGAACATGACAGGATAAGACACTGAGAACAGGATAGAACAAGACACTGATGGACAGATACACAAAATTTTATGTTCTTGTATTCTGTTTGATGATAAACTAGAACAAATTATGAAAATCTAATTTATTCTCATTTTTTATTCAAAAAATGTGAGATGAAAAATATAATAATAAAAAAATATAATTATGAAAAATTAACAAAAATAATAAAAAAAAGAATAAAAAATAAGTTGTGTCCCTTGTTAGTGTCCCAGTGTCCTTCCTGTCAGGATGGACACAAAATACACTAATTCAGTGTCTCTGGACACACTGTCTCTGTCCATGTCTCCTCTGTCAAACATGATTTTGTGTCTCTGTAAACAAACGCTGCCTTACATACCATCATTGCAATTTTTTTAGACTTGTATCCCTAAGAAATAGTGCATGTCACCTAAATATTTGACTGCAAATTATCTATTTAATTGTTGAATCACCTGATTGATCTCTATATTTGAGCTTCCAGTGATGATGATGTCATCGACATATACCAAAACAAAGAGGCTAGCTCCTTTGGTAAACCTTGAGAAGACTGAAACATCTGACTTGGTAGCAGTGAATTCCAAGTGGTTAAGTGCTGTGTAAAGCCTCTGGTACCAAGCCTTGGGTGCTTGTTTTAAACCGTATAGTGCTTTTGTGATTTTGCAAACTAGACTGCTATCTCCAACTACATACCCATGAGGTTGTCTCATGTAAACATCTTCACTTAAGTCACCATGAAGAAATGCGTTGTTGACATCTAGCTGTTTGATGCTCAACTCATTTGCCGATGCCACTGTCAGGATCACTCTTATCGAAGTTGGCTTTACTACTGGGCTATATGTTTCAGTAAAGTCAAATTCAGGTCTTTGTGAGAATCTCCGTGCAACTAATCTGTCCTTATACTTCTGTAATGAGCCATCAGCATTGCACTTGACTCTAAATACCCATTTACTTCTAATGGCATCTCTCCCTTGTGGCAGTGGTACCACTTCCATGTTAGATTCTTCATTAGTGTTTCATATTCATTGTCCGGCTTTCTTCCATTCAGGGTGAGCTAATGCTTCTCTGACATTTCTTGGTTCAACTGTTGCTTGTAGTGCTCTTGGCTTGAAGATGCCATGTTTTCTTCTTGTGATCATAGGGTGCATATTGATGGTTTTTGGTTGAGCAGTATCTGATAGTGGTGGTAGGACAATTTCTAAATCAGAGATAGAGATTGGAAATGGAATGCTAGATGGTGCTATAGGCTGTGACACAGGTTGATGAATTTGAGTTCTAGGTTGTGATGTGTGATTCATAGGTGAAGTTAGCTGATTAGGTAAGTTTGAAGGAATTGGGTGCTGTATGAGTGAGGTTGGCTACAGGGTTGAAATGTTAGGTGTTGTAATTGGATTTGTAGTTGGTCTAGTGTCTGATGTGGTTGAGTGAGATAGAGTTTGCTGCTGCAACTGTGTTGAGAGGTGGTGTCCTTGGGACATGAAGCTTGGCAGAAGAGGTATTCTTAGTGGAACATGATTGTTGGTTTCTGAGCTATCCTTCTCTGACTTGCTGATCAAGAATTTTCCTTCTTTGAATGGAAACCTGCTTTCATCAAAGACTACATTTCTGGTCACCACTATCTTGCCACTTTGTGTGAGGCATTTGTAACCCTTGTATGCTGAACTGTATCCTATGAACACAGATGGAGCAGAGCCAAAGTCCAATTTATGTTTGTTTTAGGGCCTTAAATGAGGGAAACAAAGACAACCAAAGACTCTTATAGTGTCATAATTTGGCTTCTTTCCAAAGAACTTCTCCATAGGTGAGCAATTGTCAAGGGTTGGTGTAGGGAGTTGATTAATCAAGTTTGTTGCTGATGAGAAGGCTTCTCCCCAGTACTTTGTAGACATGCCAACTCCAGTAAGCATTGCAAGTCCTTTCTCTACTACATGTATGTTCTTTCTCTCAACATTGTCGTTTTTTTGATGCACATGAGGGCATGAAAATCTGTGTATAACTCCATGTGCATGCAGATCTTTAGATAAACTAGTATATTCAGCAGCATTATTAGTTTGTAGTATTTTTAGTTTAGTGTCTAATTGCAACTCAACCATACGTTGGAAAGAAGTAAATACTGATTTGAGTTGAGACCTTGCTTTAATGAGATATAGCCACATATATTTGGAAAATGCATCAATGAATAAAATGACGTAGAAGTTTCCATTAGTGTCAGGAGTGGAGGTAGGACCCCAAATATCAGAATACACTAATTGAAGTGGTGCTATGTATACAGATTTAGAAACAGGAAAGGACAATTGGTGAGACTTTCCTGCACAACAAGCTTCACAAACTGACTTATTTGAATCAAAATGGACATTACAAGACTTTAGGACAGTAGACACTACACTATTGAAGGCATGCCCCAAACCTATTGTGCCAAAGCAAGAAGTTGTCCTTATTGCACAGTGTTGAGACACAAGCAGACTTGGTTGATGGTTTGAAATTGAGGAATTTGTACATTCCGTTTTCAACTTCTCCCTGGATAATGACTTCACTGGTTTTCTGGGATTTTACATAGCATTGTCAGAATGAAACTCAAAGTAGAATGCATTGTCACAGCAAAATTGATATACATTCAACAGGTTTTTAGTAATATCAGGCACATGTAGTACTCTTTATAGAATAAATTCCCTATTGCTCAAATCAGATTTAAAGAAAGATTTTCCAACAAGATTGATTTGCAAACCTGAACCATCTCCTACGATCACTTGGTCTGATCCTTCATAGGCTTATCCTTCCATCAGGTTTTGTTGATCTGAGGTCATATGGTGGGTTGCTCTTGAGTCCAAGTACCAGTTTGGATCATGAATAGTTGATGTAGTTGCAAGTAGTGTATGATGTGATTGAGAAGAGGATTGGCTTGCTTGTGAATTTTGTGAGCTGTGCATATCAAACCTCGAATCAGCTCCATAGCTATTGTCTCTTTCATATCTGTACCAGCAGTTCTTGGCAATGTGGCCAATTTTATCACAGACTTGGCACACAGGTCTCTCACCATTCATCATTCTCCCATTGTTTATCTCATCATTCTGTATAAAATCTTGAATTTTTATTGTAGCCTTTCTGAGTGAGTCTTAAATTGTCATTGTATTGTGAGGTTGATCTTGAGCTGTTCCGAAAGTTGCCATTATGGAAATTATTATTTTGGAAGTTGTTGTTTTGAAAATTATTGCTATGGAAATTGCTGTTTTGAAATTGTCATCCTGAATCAAGTCTGTTATTGTTATTGTATGAAAATCTTCCACCTCTGCCTGATCTTCCACTTCTGAATCCTCCTCTGAATCCGCCTCTTGTGTGAGCAAGATTAGCCTGGACAAATGATTTTGGTCTCCTGAATCTTTCAAGCATGCTTTCGTGAGTTAGAAGGAGTGCTTCAAGTTCACCAACTGTGATGCTTACTGGTCTTGCAACTATTGATGTGATTACACATCCATACTCTTTTGTTAGGCCATTTAGAATTACGTTCACATAATCGCTTTCTCTCATTGGTTCTCCATAGACACCAATGCATCTATGGTGCTTTTCAACGTAAGTACATATTTATTGACAGAACTTCCAATCTTGATGGTGCTTAGTTTGTGCTTTAATTGTATAATTTTTGCTCTGATATGAGACGTGAAATGATCATCTAGACGTTTTCATATCTCATACACTTATACACATCCTACCATTTTGGTGGTGAAAGGCTTTGTCATTGAGGCCAGAAGCCATTACTTCAATAGAGCGTCCTGTCTCTTCCACACTGGAAATTCTGGATTCACTTCACCATTTGCTCTGAATCTTACTGGTATTCCTTCTCCAGTTATGTGATACAACATGTTATGTCCTTCAATTGTAGATTCAGCCTGATCTTTCCATTGTAGGAAATTGTCCTCATCGAGATCGGAGAGGACGTGAAGCTTGGTTGTAGCACAACTTGTTCTTCAACCATGGTTACAGATTCAAGCTCTGATACCATGAAAGTTATTAGGCCTGAGCAAAGAAGAAAGAAAGAAAGAAGAGAGGAGTTGAGAGAATCTTGTGATTGAATTGATCTGAAGCTTAATTAACAAGTTAGTTATAATATTTGCTATATATACAGACACAGAGGTAAAAGGCTAGCGAGCTAACTGAAAGCCAGCCTGGCACTCTTAACAGAAAGTTCTAACTGACTCTAACTGAAACTAATCACCACTTAACTTCTAACTGCTTCTAAGTGTATTCTAACTCTTTTGAGTAGTTAGAGTTAATTACTACTCTGTGAATCTCAAAAAACATAAAAGAAGGATGGTTATTATGTATTTAATTTTTTTATTTATTGTAGGAGATGATTGCATTGCAATTAATGGTGCTACATTCCTCACCAACATAACAAATGTCTTTTGTGGACCTGGGCATGGCATTAGGTTAGTTTGTAAATTCCATGAATGTGTATATAATTCAACCATTTATGATGCTTGGTTAATATTCTAAATGAAAATCTAGCATTGGGAGTCTTAGAAAAGGTGGATCTTTTGAAGTAGTGGAAGAGATATATGTAAAAAATTGAATTTTTAGTGGAACTATCAATGGAGCTAGAATCAAGACATGGCAGGTAAATATTGTTTCTAATTTTTTAGGATAAATATTTATCATTATAATTTTTTTATTAACATTGTTTGATATGAATAGCGAACTTCATTTTTTACGATAGAACTTCTCTAGACTCATTTTCAATAATTTTTATGTTATTTTTATAGTTGTAGTTGCCGAATTTATTTTTATTTTTATTTTTTTAATAAAACTCAGTTTTATTAAGAATATTTTTGTCACTAACATTAAACAATTAACATAACATTTTTCATGACTAAAGATTTATAGTTGAATTTTAGTTATCTTAAAAATAAAATTTTAACATAAAACAAACTTAGTTATAAATTTATAATGCTAATTCACACTTTGGGTGTCAAAAACATATAATCATTCATATATGTCTCTGTCTTTACTTATTAATATAAAATTTTAAATGTTTGAAATAAGGAATTTCATGTTGTTCCTTAAAATAAGGAACATCATGCGCACTGAAAATTCTCTGCACGAATCCGAAAAACGCTCACAAGAGGAGGAAGACCTAAAAGATAGGAGTACTAAGAAAGTGAAGATGGATGCAGCAAAAGAGGAGGGTGCTCCCATGGAAGGAGTAGTCGAAGTGATCTTAGAGGAAGACTCAACTATGGAGGGTGTGCAAACAGAGTCGGCAGAGAATGTTGAGGCCTCTAATAAATCCAATGAACAAAATAAGGGTACTAAAGCTTCCTATAAGGATATGGTGATGGCTAACGGCTTGGGTTACTCTTTGAATCCTGAAGAAATTGTTCAGATGGTTTTTTAAGATTATGAATCTGAATTCGAGAAGGATAGACTTGTAGAAGAACCCCTAGCTCCCTTCAATCCCAAACCTGTTATCGAAGTGTCCCTAGAGGAATACGATGAATGGTACAGGCCATGGAAACTCTTTCTTATTGTGAAACCGTTGGGCAAAAAAATCAGTCTTCCTTTTATGGAGAGATGGGTAACCAGAAGATGGGCGAAGCAAAGCACCATCAACGTAACGGATCTGGAGAAAAACTTTTTCTTGATTCGTTTCCATGCTCAGGAGGACTATGCCTACGCCTTCTTCGAAGGGCCTTGGATGATTGCTGATCACTACCTTTTGGTCCAAATATGGAGACCTCTTTTCTTTTCTCACGAGATGGGAATCCAAAAAGTAGCTGTCTGGGTCCGCATCCCTAACCTACCAGCAGAACTCTACAACATATATTTTTTAGGGAAAGTGGATAACTCCTTGGGCACTATGTTGAAAATCGACGGCCATACGTCCATACACTCCAGAGGAAAGTTCGCTCAGATTTGTGTTGAGGTGGACCTTAGGCAGCAACTTGTTCCTTTTTTCTCTGCTCTAGGTAAGGATTTCCGCCTGGAGTATGAAGGTCTTCACTTAATCTGCTTTAACTGTGGAAGATATGGCCACAGAAAGGACGATTGCCCAGAGTTGAGTATATCGAGCACAAACGCAGTCTCCATACCAGAAAGCTCACCCTCAGATCTGCCGGAATATTCCACTGACAAACGGCTAGAACAACCACATGCCAAGGAGGATCAGAATCAGAGTCAAAAAGGGAAAGAGCGGATAGAGAGCGAGAATCTCGCTGCAAATCAGGAAAATAATGGTCAAGATATTATCAAGGATACACCACAAATCATGGCAATTAAGGATCAGCAACAATCATCCCCTTTTGGTTCCTGGATGGTAGTTAAAAAAAATGCTAGAAGAGGCAAGCAATTAAATCAGGAACCAAAAAAGGAAGGATATGCAACAAATCAGTCATCTCGCTTTAATATTTTATCTGATTTAAAGGAAGAGAATTCCAACCAGGTGAATCAGAGCAGAATCAACAGTAACCCCTCCATGAAAGGAAAGGAAATATCAAAGAATCAATGGCAGAAATCTGGAACAAATCAGAACCGTAGCTCTAACGTCCAAAAATTGAAAAATCAGTAACCTATCACAAGTCAGAATGGCAAGAAATTAATAAATCAGTCTAAGAAGATTACACCCGCTACTCAAAAAGGAAAAAATCAAGTTAACCAGGCTGAGGTCAGCCCAAACATAGCCACAACCCCACAGGAGATAGCTCAACAATCAAAAACAGGTAAACAAGGTGATCATCAAGACTATTGGAGGAGTTTTAGCTACATGCTAAGGGAACAAGCAAAAGTCCACAGAGAAGGAGGGTATGTACCCATTGCCGGAGAAGTTCCAAGTACTATCTTCGAAGAAGGAATGACACCTCAGACATGTCCATCCTCTTCGAGAGCTGATCCTCAACCTATCACAAACCACACTTTCGATCCAGGAGACATTCCCTATCATAACAATTCAAGATCTGAACACATGGTGGAAGATCAACCAAGCATCTATATGGTGACAGGGGCTGCTGACCCTATGAGGACTACGGAAGTACCCTCGAATTGCTAAGGCTTTATGCCTCCGTATCCTTTTTTATTCTATCTTATCATAATGATTAGTAGGAATATTTTACTATGAAATTGTAGAGGAGCTTCTGCTAAAGGTTTCTCTACCATTATTAGAGATATGAGCTTTAGATATCATACTTGCTTATTTGCCTTTTTGAGACCCACGTTTCAGGTTCTAAAGCAGAAAATGTTATTAAAAGAATGGGTTTTGACGCTTGGACCATTAGTGAGGCGGAAGGATTCTCTGGAGGTATTTGGTGCCTCTGGAATAAAGATGTCTGGGATGTCCAAGTGCTACGCATTCACAAGCAACTAATCCACTGCAAGGTTTCTTGGAATAAAGAAGAGCCCTGGTTCCTCACGGCTATATACGGCAACCCTAATCCAACTATCAAAAGGGATCTGTGGTATATGTTAGAGGAAATTGCTAACCTTACAATTGGGCCTTGGTGTATCGGCGGCGATTTTAATGCTATTTAATCTACCCAAGACTCTGGGGGAAGCTCCAACCTTTCATCAGATACAAACAAATTTATTGATTGCATGTGTAACTGTGGCATGATGGAGGTTGAGTTTTCTGGTCCTCCCTTTACATGGCAGCGGGGTCACATCAAGAGAAGGCTAGATAGAGTTCTAAGCAACTTCGAGTGGACTCAACTTTTTCAGGTAGCAGGAGCTAAACATCTACCAAAGTTAAAATCGGACCATCTACCTATTTTGATAGATTTCCAGCACACTATCCAGAATAACTCTAACAAACCTTTCTGTCTTCTTGCCCCTTGGTTACTTCATGATGATTACTCTAATCTTGTTAATGATGCATGGAATCCGAATGACTCGTTGATTGATAATATTAACTCCTTTACTAATAGAGCTAAAGCTTGGAATAGAGAGACTTTTGGAAATATTTTCAGGAAAAAAAGTGGCATTATTGCCTGTTTAGAAGGCATCAATAAAAGTCTCTCATTTCAAAGCAACCCCTTTCTTGAAAAACTTTAGAAAGAACTCTGGAGGGAATATGAGAATATTGTTGTTCAAGAGGAGAGTTACTGGTTTCAAATGTCTAAATGCAACATTATCAAATTTGGGGACAAAAATTCTACTTACTTCCATCTTAAAGCTAATGGCAGGAGAAGGAAGAATAGAATTAAATCTCTAAAAATTGATAATGAAAACTGGTCTGATAATCCGGATGTTCTTAAATCTCTGGGAGTGGACTTTTTTAAAAATCTTTTTTCAGCTGACACTAATTCTAACCTTTTATCGTCGTTTCCTATTTCAGGTAACTTTCCAGCCCTATCTGAGGAAGAGAGGCATCTTATTGCTAAAGAACCTATTGATGAAGAAATTAAAGCTGCTGTTTTTGATATGGATGGCTGGAAAGCTCCAGGAGCAGATGGTCTACCCCCAAAGTTTTTTCAGCACTCTTGGGATAAGGTTGGAGCTACTGTTTGTAGCTGGGTTAAAGAGGTCTTCACTTACCCATCCAGCATAAGCAGTGTCAACCAAACTCTTATTTCTCTAATTCCCAAAATTGATACCCCTGAGACTTTTGCTTATTTTCGGCCCATAAGTTTGTGCAACGTCTGCTATAAAATAGTAACCAAAATGCTGGCTACCAGATTAAAGCCGTTTATGACAAAACTCATCTCGAATACTCAATCCAGTTTTATTTCTGGAAGAGCTTGTGCTGACAATATCATCATCACTCAGGAAGTGGTTCACTCTATGAGAATCAAAAAAGGCAAAAAAGAATTTATGGCGATAAAAGTGGATCTCGAAAAGGCCTATGACAAGCTGAATTGGAATTTCATCTTGGAAACTCTAGCAGATGCAAATATCCCTATTAACATTATCAATCTTATTGGTGTCTGTATCACTACATCCTCTTTCAATGTCCTTTGGAATGGTTCTTCTTCGAAAACTTTCAGCCCCTCAAGAGGGATTCGTCAGGGAGATCCTCTGTCCCTTATTTATTTGTTTTTTGCATTGAAAGATTATCTCAACTTATCACCAAACTAGTGAATGAGAAAAAATGGGATCCTATTAGACTTTCTAGAAATGGTCCTAATTTGCCTCATTTGTGTTTTGCAGATGACTTGATCCTTTTTGCCAAAGCGGACAATAGCCAAATTAGTGTTATCAAGGAGGCTCTGGAAATTTTTTGCAACAGCTCAAGCCAAAGCATCAACTATGATAAATCTTGTGTTTTCTTCTCCAACAACATTCATCACTCTGTGAAAGCTGATTTGAACAACAACCTAGGTATCTCCCTAACATCCAATTTAGGTAAATACCTAGGTGTTCCTCTCATTCATGAGTGCTGCAGTCAGCACCATTTTCAATTCATTTTTGGAAAAAATGCAAAAAAGACTAAACAGCTGGAATAGCAAGTCCCTATCCCTAGCAGGCAGGTGAACGTTGGCACACTCAGCTCTTGCATCCATCCCTAGCTATGCAATGCAAACCATTAAGATCCCAGTGGCTGTTTATGAAAAAATTGATAAAATTTGTTGCAATTTCATTTGGGGGTCGGATGTTAATAGGAGAAAGGTTCATCCCATCAGCTGGGACAATATATGCAAACCTAAGAGTAAAAGGGGACTGGGCTTTAGGATAGCAAAAGAAAACAACAAGCTTTTCCTTATGAAGCTAGCATGGATGCTTATTAACAACAAAGAATCTCTTTGGGTGAAAGTTCTTCGTAGTAAGTATGGTTGTGGGGAAGCTCTGTTGCCTAAAGTAAAACAGAAGAATAGTAGCTCTAATACGTGGCAAGGTATCGTTAAAATATGGAATGACTTCACACCTCACCTTATTTGGAGGATAGGAGACGGTAAAGAAGTAGCTTTCTGGACAGATCAATGGATAGCAGGAATTCCTAAACTCAGTGATTTAGCTCTAGAAGATATTCATTCCGTCATTAAAGACAAGGTGGCTGATTATGCGAACTCAGACGGTACCTGGAAGCTTAATATTCTGAACCAAATTCTACCTAGTGAAGCTATTGATATGATAAGATCAATTAAGGCACCCCAATGGGATTTGGGAGAAGATATGATTTGCTGGTTGCCCTCTTCTACAGGTATTTTTTCTATTAAATCCACCTATCTAACAACACACCAATCCAACCCTAGCAGTGATTTTTCTTTTGATAAAATATGGAAACTCAAATTTCTCCAACGTCTGAGAGCCTTCACTTGGCTTCTATCTCAAAATGCTCTCTTAACTAATGAAAATAGAGCTAGAAGAAGTCTTACTGAAGTAGCAGACTGCCCAAGATGTCCAAATAACTCCGAGACCTTGCTCCATGTGATGTGGGATTGCCCTTTCATCAGCAGAACATGGAAGAGCTTGGTAAACAGGAACTCTCAGCAAAATTTCTTTCAGACAGATATTCAAGCCTGGTTGAAAGAGAATTTATGGAGTCCTCATATTAGAAATGGGACCAGCTGGCCCATTATTTTCATCACCACCTGCAACCTGGCATGGAAAAGCAAAAATGAGCTCATATTTCAAAATGTTCCCTCTAACCCAAATACTTTACTTAATCAAGTTATTTACCTGGCCAAGAACTACGAGGATTGTCTCGCTATTTCTGAAGCAGGAGTTTTAATGCTGAGTACCAGTAGAGAAGATATGATTGGGTGGGAACCCCCAACTGAGGGTTGGTTTAAACTGAACGTCGATGGCTCTGTTATGCCCCCAGCAAGCATGGCGAGTTGTGGTGGTCTGATTAGAGACTGTCAGGGCAAAATGATTGCAGGGTTCATGATGAATTTGGGGAATTGCTCTATCACTTGGCTGAATTATGGGGCTTATACGCAGGGATTAAGCTGGCTCGTGAGCTAGGCATTGGGAAGCTCCTGGTTGAGACGGACTTCCTCTGTGCTTCCAATTTTGTTAAGAACATGGCTCCCTCTAGAACTGCAGGAACCCCCATATTGCGTGCCATCAAGCTGCTTCTTGCTCATCCATGGAATGTTCGTGTCTCCCATGTCTACAGAGAAAAAATTTTTTGTGCGGATCTGTTGGCTAAGAAGACTCACCTCTGTCATATTGAATTTGTGTTTCTCTTTTTTTCCGGCATTTCTCTCTGCGGCGCTTATGGCAGATACATCTGAGGTTAAATTTGCTAGAATGATTTCTATGTAATTTCTCTGTTTCTTGGGCTTTATGCCCCTTTGCTCATAAAAAAAAAAGATATTATACTTGACAAAGCTGAAAATTAAATCCTGGGATTATTAACCAACAATATTATGCCAATAATGCATATGGAGAAAGTGCAGTGGGAGTGATATAACTTATCACAATGTGAAAGGAACCTCAATGAGTGAGAATGCAATTGTATTGAATTGTGATAGCAAAATAGCTTGCACCAGCCTCGTAATGGAAAACATTAACATAATCTCAGCTACTGGAAATAACATCAATGCAACATGCCAAAATGCACAGGGAACATAATCTCCCGTGTCTTGCTAATATAGTGTGATTATCTTTATGGTAATATCGAGTGTGTTGTAAAATAAATAAATAAAGGTGAAGGCTTATGTAGATGCGGTTGTTTTTATGTGAAATTGATAATTAAAAATGAGGAGTGTTAGGGGTTAGTAATTTTTGTGTTTTGTAACCATCAATTGGCCATCAATAATCTTTTTAATGGTGTGAGATTACATTCAATGGTGAGAGATCACTCATTTTTTTTTTTATGGTTAAGTGCTGGCCGCAAAACACAAAAATTGTTGGTCCCCTATACTTTTCCATTAAAAATAGTTAGATAATTTAATAAATTCAATTAAATTATAATTTAACAATATTTAACTGTCGATTTCACATGAAGATAATTGCACACGAATTTTTATCCTAAATAAATAAAAGAAGTAGATATAAAAATTAAAAAAAACTATATAAATACTATTTAGTCGGTATGTTTTATTGTATTTGTGATATTATAATATAGTATAAATAATAATATACTCATTACGTAATACATATAATATCATTCAAAGCAACATCAATCAATATATGTTTTCACTTGTTTGTTATTTTTGGTATGATATGAATGCGATAAATTTGACTTATTTATAGCCAAAGTTGGTCATTGTACAAGATGTCTCTGGTACGGGTTGAGAGATGGATCGGGAACCTGCAGGTCGAGGCGGATGCCGGATCACCTAACTGGGGCGATGGGGGGAGGTACTTGGCTAAGATAAGGGAGACGTTTGAATTCGAAAGTCGGTTAGGAATCTGAGAGAGACCGTTTTCGGGCCTTCTAGAAGTGGGGAACGGATCGGACCCGGGGAACCGGTGTTGGGTTCGGTCTTGGATCCGAGATGGTGGGCCGGATCCGTAACAGTTGCCCCCGCAGCGGGGGAGCGAACAAGGTCGGTCTGTCGCTGAGAGGCGCGATGCTTGTCCGTGGGCTTCAGTTTGTCTCAGGAGTTCGTTTGTTTTTTGGAGGGAGGTCGGTGCCTCGGCTCCGGTTTCGCTTGGGGGCTCGTCTGACCGTTTTTTGGTTTGACGTGACTCCTCCGATTCTGCCGTGTCTGTTGCGTTCTTCGAGGCTTTATTAGCTTCTTTTTTCGAGGGAGGGTCATTAAATGTGAAGGGACGTTTTCCCTTTTCTGCCCCTACTAACTTTAACTGCGCCTAGGGGCAATTGTGTCTTTTCATCCCTCTCTTTGAAACCGTTTTGGATTTTTATTTCAGTTCCCTCGCTCGTTTCCCTTTCTTTTTCCTTTTTCCATTCTTTTCTGAAGAATTTCTATCTGAACAGAAAGTCTCCTCCTTTCTCTGTGGTTTTTCGTTTTTTGGTTTTTGCTTGCTGCTTCTGCTTTTCGAGCTTCCTCAAGCGTTCTTTCTGCATTTCCAGGTTAGCGCGTTTCGCTTATTCTTCCCTGTTATTTTGTGAATGCTGCTCTGTCTTTTGCCATGCATTGTTCTGCCTGTTTTTAGTTTTGCGTTGAACTAGTTTCTTTGGGGGGGTAGTTGTTGAGTTTTTGGAGGGGTTGAGCACCGCCGTGTTCATTCGGTGATGGCGGTGTACCACCGCGTTGGTTTGGTAGTGGTGTGTAGGTTTCTGTCTTGCTTCTGTCTAGGGTTAGCAGGCTGATGGTGGTGCTCCTCCCTGTTTTAGGTATGCAACGGCGGAGAAATGAGGGTGTGAGGGCTCCAGTAGCCCCTTCCAGGGGCGTTCCCAATCGTTATGGTTGGGTGACTAGTGATGTATGGGGCGTTCCGTCGCGGATGACGGAGGGCGACCTTCAACGGCTCCGTGATCGGGGGGCCATCTGTGGTGGTGGTGATGAGGAGGGGCGGTATGAGCTCGTCCTCCCGGATGCCGACGAGCGCGTTTGTTACTTGAATATGCATTCCCCCACCGTTCCGGATTGGATGTGGGTTTATGAGTCGATGTTCACTCGGCTTGGCGTGCGACTCCCCTTCTCGCCGTTTGTTCAGGATCTGTTGAGTCGGTGTTCCGTGGCGCCGTCTCAACTTCACCCGAACAGCTGGGCTGCTGTGCGGTCGTTTAAGTTGGTGTGCCGGTATCTCGACCTTCCGGCTTCCGTTCCCGTTTTTCTTTTTCTTTTTTTATGCACTCTCCCGACTAAGGAGGGGAAGCATAAGAAGGGGTATATGTCTTTTCGTGCTCAGCCTCATCGCCATATTTTTGGCTTATTTGAGGATTCTTTTCATGGTTTTAAATGGGAGTATTTCAAGGTGCGTCCTGTCCAGGGGCACCATCCATTCTGGCTGTCGCCGGAGGGCGTACGTCGGTTTCCGACATACTGGAATTTTCAAGCCGGCCCGTCGGTTCTGACTAAATTCACCTACGATGATTTGTCCCAGGAGGATAAGGACGTTGCCAACGTTTTGTGGCATTTGTTTGGTGAGCGTCCGTTGAATCCTTGGGACGTTATGGGGGATCCCGAGGCTTGTCGGGCGTATATTGGTGTGTGCCTTGTCTTCTTTTCCCGATTTTTATGTGTTCTATTTTTCTCTTTTTGTAACTTACTTTGTTATTTTTTATTTCTTTCAGTTGAGATGGCTGGTGGGCTGACTTCTCTGGCTAGGTTGAAGGCGGCGATGGGCCGGGAGGAGGGATCCTCGTCTCCTTCTACCCCTGTCTCCAATCCTGTCGTGGAATCTCAACCGGTTTTCCAGGAGGTGATTTCCTCGGCTGCACGGGCCGAGGTTCAAGTTTCCCCTGGCCACGTGAACTCTCCTGAGGTTGTGGTAGTGTCGGCTGCTGAGGCTTCTCGGAAGAGAAAGAGGCCCGAGGACCCGAGCAGCGAGACTTTTGAGGATGGTTTGGTGCCAAGTGTGATGGATCGTCGTTTTGATGCTCCGGGTTTTATTGATCAGCATTTGATGCCTGGTACGGAGCCTTATTTTGACGGCTGTGATGTCTCGTTCCAGGCCAAGTCAGTGTATCGTGCTCTCCTTCGCTCTGCTGTTGTTGTTCGGAAGGCTGAGCCCGTGATGGCTCAGGTCGGCTTATTGGACAAGAAACTTCGCCAATCTCAGGCTGAGGTGGCTAAGTTGAAGGAGGAGCTCGAGGCTGCCGAGATTGCGAGGGGGAAGGCGGTGAAGTCTTCTGAGGAAGCCGGGGCGGAGATTCTCCGGCTTTCCGAGGTTGAGACTTCACTCCTTTCTCAGCTGGGCGAGGAGCGGCGCAAGGCCTCCGATGCGGGTTCCCGGGCTGCCGTACTTCTTGGTGAGACGGAGGCTCTGAATGCCGAGGTTGTTGCATTGAAGAGGGAGAAAACGGAACTGCTGGCCGATGCTAAGGATGCAATTGCTGCTACCGAGGAGACGATGAAGGCGCAGGCCCTGGTGCTTGCTCCGGGAGTGGATGTGTCCGTGATGGGAGCATTCAAGACCGTTCGTGATGGCCGGATAGTCGACCTCGAGTAGCTTTATCTTTGTAATTTTTGTTCTCCCGCTCTTTTAGACTTACTTTGTTTTTTGGATACTTTTGGTTTGGCCGTGGGCCGTGTAACCGTGACTCCGTAACTTTTGGTTTTTTGTTTTAACAACTTTTCGAGCCGTTCGGGCTCTTTTCGTATGTTCCGTTTTAAAGCTATTCCGTTTAATTAATCTTCTTCCCGTATTTGGGATGGGTGGACCGTCGTGTGGTCGGGTTTATATGGATATCCATGGGTTGGGCTCGGAGGGTGATCGGTCCTCCAGTTGTGACCGTGTTTTTGTTCCGTGTTTGGGACATTGTGCGAAAAAATAAAGAATTTAGGGATAGCTTTGTAATGTGATTTTATTGATGGGTGGGCCTCGTTAAAACCCTCCGTTGTTGGCGGGAAAGAGTACCCGAGTTTGATACATAGGCGTAGTTTTGAAATGTAAATGTAAATTTGCAAATAAGTAAAGCGAAAGCGTAAAAGAAAACGGGGGAGGGGGGGGAAATGGAGACCTGGGTTGGTTTTAGAAGTAGTATCGCCGTAAGTTGGCGGCGTTCCACGTTCTCGGGACTTCGTTACCGTTAAGCCGTTCGAGCTTGTACGTTCCTTTCCCGATTGCAGCTTTGATTCTGTATGGTCCCTCCCAGTTGGGGGCGAGTTTCCCTTCTCCCGGGGTTGGGGGACCGATGTCGTTTCGTCGTAGGACGAGGTCGTCTGTTGTGAACTCTCGCCGAATGACTCCGTGGTTGTATCTTAGGCTGATTCTTTGTTTTAGGGCTAGCTCTCTGAGATGGGCTACGCTTCTTATTTCGTCAGTGAGGTCTCGTTCTACTTCTTCGTCGTTGCCTCCGATTGTTCTTCGCGGGCTTAGGTCGCCGATTTCAACTGGGATGATAGCTTCCGCGCCGTAGGTTAATCGAAAGGGAGTTTCCCCGGCAGCTGTCTGGGGGGTCGTGCGGTACGACCATAAGACCGATCCGAGTTCGTCTGCCCATAGCCCTTTGGCTTCGTCGAGTCGTTTCTTGAGGCCTTTGACTATTATTTTGTTTGCTGATTCCACTTGCCCGTTTGTTTGGGGGTGTTCTACCGAGCTAAAGCGTTGGGATATGCGTAGTCCGCTTAGGAATTCCTTGAATTTTGTGTCGATGAACTGGGTTCCGTTGTCCGAGATGACGATCTCGGGGATCCCGAATCGGGTGATGATTTGTCGCCAAAGGAATTTTCGACATTGGGTCGCCGTGATAGAGGCTAGCGGCTCGGCCTCGATCCATTTGGTGAAATAGTCTATGGCGACGATGAGATATCGGAGTTGACCTGGTGCCGTGGGAAAAGGTCCGACAAGGTCGATCCCCCAGGTGCCGAATGGCCGTTCTGCCGATATGATGCTGAGCTGATGTGGGGCGGCTTGGTGGATGTTGGCGTGCCTTTGACATTTATCGCAGTTTTTCACTAGTTGCATGGAGTCCCGGATGATCGTGGGCCAGAAGTAGCCGGCGCGGATGACTTTTTGGGCAAGGGTTTTACCTCCGACGTGGTGGCCGCAACAGCCTTCATGGATTTCGCGTAGTATGTATTCCGTGCTCCCGGGCTCGACGCATTTGAGCAGGGGTTGCGAGAATCCACGTTTGTATAGTTGTCCTGCGACGACTGTATAACCGGCGGCCTCCCTTTTTATTCGTTTTCCCTCTTTAGGGTCTTCGGGCAGTGTTCTGTTGAGGAGGTACTGTAGGATGGGGTAGGTCCATGACTTGTGGTGGGAGTGGATAAGAAGTTTCATTGTCTTGGAGAAAGGGTTCATTATAGGAAGGTGGTTCTTCTTGGTGAGGTGGTGGTGTGTATTGAAGTGGTTCTTGGGAGTAGTAATCTTGGAATTGTGGTTCCATGTATGGCTCATATGGTTCAAAAGGAGGTTGGTATGGTGGGTAAGGATCATGGTCATATGGAGGTGTTTGTTGAAAATAGGCTTGTGAGTGTGGTTGAGGGTCATGTTGAGGATATGACTCATAGGCATATAGTGGTGGTTCTTGGAAATCACAAGGAGATCCACCATAGCCATTTGATTGATATGCATCAAAGAATGGCTCTTCCTCATAGTGCATTGGTGGGGGTTGTTGCCATGATGATTGATCATAAGCATATGGCTCTTCCCACCTTTGATTGTCCCATCCTTGATACACATCTCCATTATAGTCCTCATCACCTACAACATAGTTGTAATCACACTCATAGCCAAAATGAGAATTCATAATGGAAAGAGAAAACAAAAATCAAAAGATAATGGAAAATAAGAGAAATAAAATTCTACAACTAGCAAATAAAGCAAAAAGCAAGATATTCACACTATTCACATATGTACAATAACCAATAACATAACACCATTGCAAGTCCCCGGCAACGGCGCCATTTTGATGAATGGATTTTTGACGGTTTAGAATTTCACAAATGAATTCTCGTTGCAAGTATAGTTTCTAAACCAAGCAATAATCCTTTCATACAAAAATTTGTTTGTCACAAGTAACAAACCCCTAAATTCTATAAACCGAAGTATTTAAACCTCGGGTCGTTCTCCCTAGGAATTACAATGAAGTGTCTTGTTATTGGTTATGGATTGTATTTTGGGGTTTTGATATGAAGCATGAAAGATAAATGGTAAGAAAGTAAATTAATGGCTAAAAAGGTCTTGGCAAGGGTTGGTGGTCAAGGATCTCTATCCTAATCACTAACCACAATATGAGAATTGGCAAGGATTAATCTCATTAAATCATCCTCTAACTAATAGTAAAGGAAAGTCAAATGAGCTATATCAATCCTACTCCATAAGTCCTAACTCTCCACTAATTCAATTAGTGAGAACTAGAGTTAATGGATCCCAATCATCAATTACTTGGACATTAATAACTCAAGAGTTCCTAAGTTACCTTTCCAAGCCAAGAACATAAAACTCTACTCTAAAATCCAACCAAGCATTTCATCAAACACTTGGAAGGCACAAAAGGAAAACATAGTAAATCAATAACAAGAATTAATTCTAACTACAATCAAATGTAAAGAATTAACAACAACAATCAAAAGGAACACAATTATTATGAATTACCTCTAATTGAATTGAAAGAAAATAGAAGGAGCAAAAGGAGATCTACAACAAAACATAAGAACAACATAAAGGAAATTACAACAAAAGAGTAGAAGAAGAATGAATGTAACAACAAGGAATTGAAAGGTAGAAGGAGATGAAAGCATGAATTAAAATCTAGATCTAAGGTTATTGAACTAAACCTAATCCTAATTCTAGAGAGAAGTGAGAGCTTCTCTCTCTAGAAACTAACTCTCACTACTAAACTAAGCTAAGACTAAACTAATGGTAACTAACTTCTAAAGTATGAAAAGTCCCCCATTCCCCCTTCAATCCTTGGCTTAAATAGCATCAGAAATGAGTTGGATTGGCCCCACAAGGCTTCTAAAATCGCTGGCCACGAGTTGCATTAAGTGGGTCATGTGCCACCATCGGTGCGTTCGCGTACCGTGCGCGTGCGCGCCCCTATGCGCGATGCAACTATGGAAAATCTTATATCGTTTCGAAGCCCCGGATGTTAGCTTTCCAACCCAACTGGAACCGCATCATTTGGACCTCTGTAGCTCAAGTTATGGTCGATTAAGTGCGAAGAGGTCGGCTTGACAGCTTTCCGGTTCTTCCATTTCTTCATGAGTTCTCCAACTTTTCATGCTTTCTTTCTTCATTCCCTTGATCCAATCTTTGCCTCCTAAACCTTAAATCACTTAACAAACATATCAAGGCATCTAATAGAATCAAGGTGAATTAAATTTAGCTATTTTGAGTCCTAAAAAGCATGTTTTCACATTCAAGCACAATTAAAGGAGAATATGTAAAACCATGCTAATTTATTGAATAAATGTGGGTAAAAGGTGATAAAATCCCCTAAATCAAGCACAAGATAAACCCTACAAATGGGATTTGTCAGGTCGGGCTTCTGTAGTACCTGTTTGACTGCTTGGTCGGTTCGAACCGTTACGGGGTGGGCTTGGAAATATTGTCGCAGGCGTCGGGACGCCGTGAGGAGGGCAAAGGCTAGTTTTTCTAGGCGCGAGTAGCGGGTCTCTGCGTCTTGTAGGACTTTGCTTGTGAAGTATATAGATTTTTGCTCCTTTTTCTTGTTTTCTCGGATGAGTGCCGCCGCGAGTGTTTCTTCCGTTATGGAGAGGTATAAGTATAGGGTTTCCCCTGTTTGGGGTTTGGCGAGGATTGGTGGTTCCGCCAGGGTTTTCTTGAAGTGTTGGAATGCCGCTTCGCACTCTTCTTTCCACATGAAGGGGGCTCCTTTCTTCATTAGTTTGAAGAAGGGGATTGCTTTTTGGGCTGATGCTCCGAGAAAGCGAGATAGGACTGTCAGTCGACCGGTGAGCTTCTGAACGTCGCGTAGGTTTTTTGGGCTCGTCGTCTCGAGAATGGCGCGACATTTCTCCGGGTTGGCTTCAACTCCGCGTTGTGTAATCATGAAGCCGAGGAACTTCCCTGCCTCCATTCCGAAGGCGCACTTTGTTGGGTTGAGTCGCATTTGGTGTCTTCTTAGGGTGTCCATTACGACCTTGAGGTCGCTGATGAGTTGTTCGTCAGAGTCAGTTTTGGCGAGCATGTCGTCTATGTAGACTTCTAGTTTTGTTCCGGATAGGTTCTGGAATATTTTGTTGACGAGCCGTTGGTACGTTGCTCCGGCGTTTTTCAAACCGAAGGGCATGACTGTGTAGCAGTACGTGCCGTCGGGGGTGATGAACGCCGTTTTTTCCTCGTCGGGTCGGTGCATGGGTATCTGATTGTAGCCGGAGTATGCGTCCATAAAGCTGAGGTATCGATGTCCAGATGCGGAGTCTACTAGTCCGTCGATGTTCGGCAGGGGAAAGGCGTCTTTTGGGCAGGCTTTGTTGAGGTCCGTATAGTCGACGCACATTCGCCATTTTCCGTTGGATTTCTTTACAAGTACAACGTTTGCCAACCAGGTCGTGTAGGGAAGTTCTCGGATGAAGTTTGCTTCGAGCAGGGCCTGTACTTGTCTCTTGACTTCGGCCGCTCGGTCTGCTGACATTTTTCTTCTTCTTTGTGCTATGGGTTTGGCTTTGGGGTTCACGGCTAGCCGGTGGGACATGAAGTCGGGATCTATCCCCGGCATGTCGGCTGGCGTGAAAGCGAACAGGTCTCTGTTTTGTTTTAAAAATTGGGAAAGGTCTTCTTTTAGGTCATAGGGGAGGTTCCTGTTGATGAAGGTGTACTCGTCCTTGGTTTGTCCTATTTGCAGTTTCTCCATGTCGCCTTCCGGTTTGGGTCTAGGTTGGCCGTTTTGTCGGGCGTCTAGGTCGGCTAGGAATATCCCGGCTGCGTCGCGGGATTTTTTCCGTAAAGCCAGGCTGGTGTTGTCGCATTCTGCCGCGATTTCCCGATCTCTGTGGATGGTCCCGATGGAGTCATCCTCCGCTACGAACTTCATAAGGAGGTATTTGGTAAAGATGATGGCCGAAAAGTCATTGATCGTCTTTCTTCTGAGGATGACGTTGTAGGCAGTGGAGTCTTTTAGGACCACGAATTCGGCTATGAGCGTCCTCCTCTTGTCACCGGTTCCTATGGTGAGGGGGAGTGTGATGGAGCCTTCCGGTTTGAGGAAGTTGTCCCCGAGTCCCGTGACACCGTTGCGGTGCGTCTGGAGATTTTCGTCGCGGAGCCCAAGCTTGTCGAAGGCCCATCGAAAGAGGATGTTGGAATCTGCGCCGGTGTCTACTAGTATTCTTCGGACTAGTCCGGTTCCGATTTTCGCCGAGATCACGAAGGGTGCGTCTTCGGCTGCGGTGCCGTGCTGGCAGTCCTCGGGTAGGAAGGTTATTGCTTTGTTGGACACGGGAGTTGGGGCTTGGTTTCTGACGGCCATTATCTGGAGGTCTTTTTTTATCTTGGATTTTGACTTGCATGGTGCATCTTTGCCCGTGATGACGTTTACTTTGATGGTCGGGTCTTCTTCTGGACTTTCTCTTGGGGGTCGCTTTTGGGTTCTCGGGTTACGTCCTTCTCTCTCCGGTGACCTGTCTCTCTCCGCGCGTCTCGGTTCTCTGATGATTTTGGTGAATTCTGGGAGTTTGCCGTCTCGTATGGCTTGTTCAAGGGCGTTTTTAAGGTCGAAACAATCCTGTGTTTTGTGACCGTAGCCTCGGTGGTATTCGCAGTAGAGGGTTTTGTTGCCTCCTGTCCTTTCCTTGAGTTGTCGGGCTTTCGGAATGATGCCTCGATCCGCTATTTGGTGGTATATCTCGGTAATTGGTGCAGTTAGGGGTGTGTAATTGGAGAATTTGCCTATTCTCGGTGTCCGGTTGGTCGGCCTCGGGTGGTCCCGTTGATTCTCTTTGGGTGTTGCGTTATGGTGAGGAGCTGAATTGCCGCGTTGGTTGTTGCCGTGCTGCCGTTTATTGGCCGCGACGACTTGGCTGACTTCTTCGTCGTTGATGTAGTCTTTGGCGACGTTCTGGATCTCATGCATGGTCCATACCGGTCTGGTGGTGAGGTGTTTGCGAAAATCTTCGTTCATTAGTCCGTTGGTCAGGCAAAGGCTTGCGACGAAATCCGTGAGTCCGTCGACCGTTAGGCATTCGTCGTTGAAGCGGTCGAGGTATTTTCTTGTGGATTCGTCTTGTTTTTGTGTGACCCCGAGCAAGCTGATGGGGTGTTTGGCTTTAGTGATCCTTGTAGTGAACTGGGCCATGAATTTTCGTGTGATATCGTGGAACCTGGTTATGGATCCATTTGGGAGGGCGTTGAACCATTTGATCGCTGGCCCGGCGAGGGTTACCGGGAAGGCTCTGCATCGGACCGCGTCGGCCGCTCCCTCTAGGTTCATTCTGGCTTCGAAAGCCGTTAGGTGTTCTTGGGGATCCTTAGTTCCGTCGTACTTCATATCGGTAGGTTTGTCGAAGCCTTTGGGGAGTTTTGCTCTTAGGATTCTTTCTGTAAAGGGTGTAGCGCCCATTATTATATGGTCGTTTCTCGTGCGTTTGGTGTTTCGGTCCCTCTGATCTTCGTCTGAGTAGTGTTGAGAACTCAGATCCCGAGAGGTGTTGCGGTTATGTTTCTTGTTGTATTGCCGTTCTGGCGATTTCTCGTGTCTGTGATTGCGTGATGAACTGCGACCGTCCCTTCTGTTGTGTCGTCGGGTTGGCGATCTACCGCGGCGAGATCTTGATCTGGAGGTTGCATGGCTTCCGTGCTCGTTGTTGTGTTTTCCTTTATTGGTTATCCTGCCTTCGAGTTCCTGAACCCGGAGGCAGAGATCCTGGATGATCTGTGCTGCTTTGTCGCTGGCTTTCTCAGGATGTCGTCTGTCCGTGACGTCGTAATTGTTCGCGTTTTGGACCGTACTCGCTATTCTTGCTTGATTTGTGACTTCACGGTGCTCGGGGGTTGGGTTAATTGGTTAAGAGTCATCCTGGCTTGAGGGGGTTTCCTCTAGGGCATCCTCCATCGGGCCCGGTTGGCGCAGGGTCCCCACAGACGGCGCCAATGTACAAGATGTCTCTGGTACGGGTTGAGAGATGGATCGGGAACCTGCGGGTCGAGGCGGATGCCGGATCACCTGACTGGGGCGATGGGGGGAGGTACTTGGCTAAGATAAGGGAGACGTTTGAATTCGAAAGTCGGTTAGAAATCTGAGAGAGACCGTTTTCGGGCCTTCTAGAAGTGGGGAACGGATCGGACCCGGGGAACCGGTGTTGGGTTCGGTCTTGGATCCGAGATGGTGGGCCGGATCCGTAACAGTCATTAAGTCAAAATATAAAAATATAAAATAGATTATAAATTAATTAACTAATTTTGATTAATAATAGAGTATAATTTGCCAATTTAGTGATAAATAGTACGTTACTTTCTTTAAAAATTAGTCATTAAAAAAATATCAATAAAAATTTGTAGGATAATAAATATAGATGAATTAATTTAAATTAAGATCTTCTATTCTAATTATATAAATTAATTTGAAGATAATGTATTCAAATATGTTATCCAAACAAATTTTATTGATATTTTTTTAAAGACTAATCTATCTAAAATATAATTTCTCAATAATTTATTTATTACTTTACTCTTTAATTTAAATACGATAAATTATACATGTATATTATTTTCAAACTAACAAATATTTTAGAACAAATAAATAGTATTATGGGTTGTATTCGTTTATAGTTATGGAACATTGAGATAGATACACAGAGATACAAAATTATATTTGACATGAACAGAAATATTATATTTAGAGGTATACTGAATTAATATATTTTGTGTTTATCTTAATAGAAATGATACAAAAATATTAACAAGAGACACAACTTATTTTTTATTTTTTTTATTATTATTGCTAATTTTTTAGAATTAACTTTTTATTATTATATATTTTTAAAAAATTTTTAAATAAAAAAATAATAATAAATTAAACTTTTTATAATTTATTTTAATTCGTCATCAAATAAAATATAAAAATATTAAATTTTGTGTCTTTATTCTTTATGTTTTGTTCTCAATATCTTGATGCATTCTTGTAGCACAAAAGCACTTACGATAAAAGCAATAATAAACAAGTTGTGTTTTTAGAATGTAAATACGTGTTTAAACATTCAAGGGAAAAGTCACCAAAAAAAAACATTCAAGGGAAAAAAAAAATATTGGAGAGCTGGTTATTAGTCAAAATATTAATTTTAATATGGAAATACAAAGGATCAAAAAGTATCCCTGAATTCCTTTTTTCTGGGATTACTGCTAAGCTTGCTTATATAAATAAGTTGACTGTAAATACAAGCTACAATTGTATATATTAAGAGTGTATTTGTAAAATTGTAACACAATAAAAGAGAATTAGACAAAAAATATATATTAACATATGTATGGCGAATGTAATAATATCAAATTGAATAACAGGATCACATAGTTTTTATATAAATATAGTAGAAATATTTTTTAAGTTCATATTGATATTCATATACATAATTTACATAATTATTTATGTTTGATCTACAATATATGATGAAAATGGAGAGGAATTTGATGTATAAAGTTACTTTTTAAAATATCTTCTAACTTATATCTATGAAAAATTAGTTTTCTTCTAAAATTTAAATTCAAAATACTTTATTAAAAGAATAAATTATTTATCATCTTAAATTAATATCAATTTATCATAATATATATTTAATTTAAAAAGGTAGATTAATTCATTAGTAATTATAATTGTCTCATATTAAAAAAATATAAAAAAGGTATATGCATATAAAAAAATTTACTAAATAATTAGTATATATTTATATATATATATATATATTATTAAATTTTTTAGATATATATTTTATATAAATGACATGTAATAATCCTAACACATAAGTAAAATTGGGAGTGAAAGAACCGGTTCCGTCCATACTGAACATGTATTTACGAAACTATCCTTACACAAACACGCGTTTCATTCGAAGCTACGCGCTGCGCGTAATTTCTCACCCGCATGCCGGAACCGCCAGTTTGGTTCCCGCCACGTCATCATCTGGGCCAGGCCCTCTCCAAACCCTAAATGCACGACACATTCACCTCAAATTCGCTTCAAACTCAAACCCCAATCAAGATACCACCACCTCAGTCATCATACGGCTATAAAAAGGCCACGTGGAAAACAAGAAAAATCGCTACCGTTTGTGCCAGATCTCATGACCAATTTACGGGCAACCCCAGAAAACGATTTATGTCCGTTAGATCAGGTATTAACAAAAAATCAACGGTAAATAAAGCTACCCGAAGCAACCACGGGCAGATCTCATCGCCTTTAAGAAGCGGCCATAGCACCCATTCGTTCCTCGCACAGATTAGGGTAAGCCAAATTCCAAACCCTGCCTCTACGCATTTCCTCTCTATTTTGATTCAAAATCTTCGTTTTCATCGGCGGCGCGTGGCGATTTTCAACTGCGCGTGAGGGTCTCGTTGGCGCGTGATTTTATCTGACAGCTGACTCATGTTCTGTTCGACGCGCATTGGAGAATTCATGCCGGAGATACGCCGGAATCCCACCGGACGGCTGTGATCTTGCACCTTGATGGCTTCCGCCGTCCTAGCCAACCGAAACGAACCTAATTGGCCGCAACATAGAGGCGGTGCAGCTGGATTCATGGGAAAAGTACCATTTTCTAACCCTAACCCTAACTCAAAATTTGGGAACAAAAAGAACCAATCGGCGTCAGATGATGCTTCATCCATCAACCGCAGGTCCAACGACGGTAATCATTCTCAATATGTGACGTTCAACGTGGCGTCGTACACAAAAAAGGAGCTGAACGAGCTCAAGAATCGCCTGATCTTGGAGCTCGAGCAGATTCGAAAGCTTAAGAAACAAATCGAGAGCGGAGAATATCAGCCCAGGCAGAGCTTCAACGGCCCTCCTAAAAAATCATCGAGCAAGAAAATCTCCGGCAACAAGCGGCCATTTCCGGTGAATTCCATCACCAAAGATTTGAAACGGTCGAATTCGGAGATTGGAAACTTGATGAAGTCCTGCTCGCAGGTTCTACAGAAGATCATGAAGCACAAGGTTGGGTGGATCTTCAACACCCCCGTTGATGTCGTTGGAATGGGTCTTCACGATTATTATGATATAGTGAAGAAACCCATGGATCTGGGCACCGTGAAGTCCAATCTCGCGAAGAACGTGTATTCCTCGCCGGCGGATTTTGCCTCCGATGTGCGGTTGACGTTCAAAAACGCGCTGACATATAATCCCCCTGGTCACGATGTGCACAACATGGCTGACCTGCTTTTATCCAAGTTTGAAGAGCTGTATCGTCCCGTGCATGAGAAATTCGAGGATTCGATGAGGCAGCAGGATCATGATGTTGATGAGGAATTGCAGGCCAGTTCATGGAATCATGCTGAGCCAGAAAGGGTTGAGAGGGTTAAGAACAAGAAGGAGAATGTGATCCCTCCGGCAAGGTTTCAACCCGAGCCAGTGCAGGCCCCTGCCAGCTCTTCGAACCCTCCAATGGTCCAGTCGCCAGTGCGCACTCCTTCCCCTATGAGAGCCCCGCCGGTGAAGCCTTTGAAGCAGCCAAAGCCTAAGGCGAAGGACCCCAATAAGAGGGAGATGAGCCTTGAGGAGAAACACAAGTTGGGTATTGGCCTGCAGAGTTTGCCTCCTGAGAAAATGGAGCAGGTGGTACAGATCATAAGGAAGAGGAATGGGAACCTTAAGCAGGACGGGGATGAGATTGAGCTTGATATTGAGGCTGTTGACACTGAGACCCTTTGGGAACTTGATCGGTTGGTGACCAATTGGAAGAAGATGATGAGCAAAATTAAGCGGCAGGCACTACTTGGCAACTTGAACAACAATGCCGCACCCAACAAATCCAATGGGGTAAAGTTCTTTTCATTGTGTGCATCTTCCTCTGTTTAATGAGTATGACCTTTTTTTCCAGATACTAATTTGTGATTATGGTCAAATGTACAGGAATTAGCTACTAGTGAGAAGGTTGAGGCGCCTCCTGCTGAAGTGAAGAAACCAAAGAAAATGGAAGCTGGGGATGAGGAAGTTGACATTGGGGACGAGATGCCTATGAGTACCTTTCCCCCTGTGGAGATTGAAAAAGACAAAGAGGCAGCTGGAGGCCATGCCAGCAGTAGTTCAAGTAGCTCCAGTAGTTCAAGCAGTGATTCCTCATCATCGAGTGGTATTAACCCCGTTTGTAGCTGTTATCTGTTATAACTATCGGCTACGGAGTAAAAATAACGATATATTTTGATTACTATTTGCAGATTCGGATTCAGGTAGTTCCTCGGGGAGTGATTCTGAAGCAGACAATGGGCACTTGTAGCAGCCATACAGGGCTTTTGTTACTAATGCTCCAACATGACCAATGTGGGTGAGCTGATGAAGGTGTTTGCTTGATTGGGCATGCCTTGAGCGTGCTGTTTTGAAAAATTGGAGAGGTATGTTCTGTTTAATTTCATGTCTGTATATATTCTTTCAATACTAAGGCTTAAGCCTCTGCTGGTCTAAATCGGTGGTTGCCTTTCGGTTGCAGGTGCTGTGAACATTGTTTTGTTGGTGCAGTTTGGGAGTAGCTGTTTGATTGGGTGCTAAGTCCCTTTTCTCGATGATTTGTATTGTGCGAACAGTTGTAAAAATGATTCTAGGAAATTTTTAGGCCAAAAAAGGTAGTGAAATGCCGTGAAAATCCTGGCAATAATGCATTAGTTATTAGGAATAGGATGGTGGTCTCTTTTTTTAGCTTACCTTGTACACATTACATCAGTAAATAGAATTATCCTCTTCCAAGAGGTCTTTTCACGAATCTGTATTTAAACTGTTGGAAAGTATCACCAATTTTAACCAAGGAAAAGGGGGTGTGTATTGAAAGGAAAGCGCAAATAGAGAATTATCTTTGATCTTGTTGCTGTAATTATATAGACTGGGCATTTATGGAAGATATTTATTCAAAGTTAGCCTTCGAACTCGAGTATATTCCTGTGAAGTAACAGGTTCCTAGAGAAATTTCAAGGCACTACTCACTTACTGTGTCATTTATACAAGTGCCTGAATGAAAAAGACGCCTAATAATAATGGAACCTTCCTTTAATCGGTGAAAGTTAAATTGACCAAAGAAATGTGCTATTTGATTTAATCACCAAAAAAGTTCATCTTTTTAAGTCTTTTAAGAGTCAAGTTTCCAAAACAAGCATACAGATACACCAAAAACAAATAGGGATATAATAGTACTTCACCGTCAAAAATTCCCTCAACAAAGTCTTGCCTTAACCTCCCTATTCCGCTTCCAATGGCTTGAACAAGTCCTTGAAGGAAGCATGGAGCTCCAATCCCATCGTACTCGGGCTTTAGTCAAAATAAATTTTCCAGGCTACATCTATATTGTCCTGTTCTACAAGAACAATCGTGATGCATTATACTAACCAAAATAATCAGGCTGTAGCCATTAGTTCTATATTATTATTTTCCCAGCTGCTTCAAATTAATGAACTGCTCACCAAGCTGTGCCTCAAGAGCAGCTTGAACATCAGGCGCCAGAGCTTTAATAAAAGACTTGGTGAGGTTGAGTTTAGTCAAGATTTCAAAGGTCTTTATACAAAATTTCTGTACCTCTGACCTCCTTGCTTGCTTGCTTGGCATATTTGTCACCAAATCTTTCATTAAATTGCAGAGCTTATCCAAATTGCTCTTAAGAACCTTTTTGGCTGCATTCTGATTATCACTACTCAGTGTCACCAATGACTTCAATATTTCCATTACCAAATCTAGTGCCTCCACTCGTCGGAAGTCTGACTTGGAGCTTCCACATCTCTCTAAAATAAATCCAAAAACAGCATGCCCAATCCATGGTCTTCTTCGGAATATTTCTTTTAAAAACCCAGATTTGATTTGAGACTTTTTACTGTCAAAATACCCAGCCAAAACTTCCTGAAAAATATCAACCACCCTCTGGAGTTCGGACTCTGAGAAGTTTCTTGCATCAATAATCTTCAAAAGCCAAAAGGTTGATGTTTGGGCAAGGGAGGAAACCATTTTCTGTCGGTTCCATGAAGCTGATTTCTTTGATGGATTTGATGCAGACTTTTGTTTCTTCAATGGTTTTGACGCCAATTTCAAATTTCTTTCCAACAGAGGTTCAAGAGTTGATAGTTGAACCCCTTCACCCCTTGGATAATCCTTGGCTTTAAATATTTGCCTTTGTAATATACCCCAAATACGCTGTCCAAGCTGCTCACTAACTTCTGCTGTATGTGGGTTAACAAAAGCTCGAGCCAAATTTGAGTACACCATAAGAACCTGAGGCTTACCTGTAGATTAAAGAATAGCATAATCATTTCAAAGATGAAGTGGGAAAGATCATTACAAAAACTCATCATCAAATACAAAATGCTTAATTATGTGAGCATAGAAGACAAAATGGCCAGAGTAATAGATTTTAGGTATACTTGCCTGGATTTTCATGAAGGAAAATTTCCAACAATGAAAGGATACGAAGTTTGAACAACACAAGCTGGGAATGGGCAGTTTCACCTCCAGCCTGATTTTTCTTCTCCTTGAAAATCTGGGCCAGATACGTATCAATCCTGAACATTGCATCATCATCCATTCCGCTATCAGAGTCATCAGAAGCTTCAGGATGGCCCTGATCATTTTCCTCAGCCTCAACAACAGAATCTGAGTCATCAGTCTGCTCATCAGTCTCACCTGTTTCACCTGTCTCAGCTTGATCAATATCTTCCTCTTCGATATTGATAAAGTCATCGCCGTCATCGCCATCGCTATCTTCTGCGCTTGTTGCATCAGGATGTCTAGCAGGTTTTAAGTTTTTCTTGATGACCCGCAACATCCGCATCAGTCCATCATCGGTAATATCATTACAGAAGTATTTGAATACCTACAAGGAGATGAGTATTAAACAGATAAAAACAAATAAAATGTTATTGTTATGTAGTACACAACCGTCCAACATCTTTCCAGGTATTGTTTTATACTTTTATGTATCTCCTTAACATAAAGGCAAGATGCAACATATGAGCATGCTCTGAGGTAACTGGGGGTACTATTATACAGTTAACACACAATCCTGAAGCGGTTGAAGATAAATATCATATTTTTTTTTATTCTAACCTGCTCAATAGAAGATCGCATAGGAGCTGATGACTGTGGAAGCAGTGAAAGTAATGTATCCACAAGAACATCCATCAACTCTGGTGCATCATCAGCCTCCAAATCATCATCTCCAGATGAGTCAGGAAGATCACAAGAAGAAAATGCTTTCTTACAACAGATGATGAGTTCAGATGCAGCTTCTGAGTACTCCCCTGGTTGAAGAAGCACTTGCAGAAGCAATTGGATAAGCAAGTACCTCAGTGCATGCAATCTATTAGCTTCAGCACTAAGCCCATGGCTCCTTTCCTACATATCATTAACAAAAAAAGATTAAGAGAAAGCTCAAATATTAATTAAAATATATTTTATTAAAACAAATTGTTAATAGCTCAACTACAATGTTAATTTAGGATACAAATGCAGGTACTGGTAGGTACTAAATATAATCTCAGAACATGTAAACCACAAGAAAATAATGATGTGAAATGGCTAAAACTGTCACAAGATAATAGCTGTAACAAATTATGGGTAGTTAGACAGTCAACAAACAACAGTAAAGACTCAAGACAATGAATGAAATCTCTATTACAAATCCTTATATATTTTATACTCTGATAACTTAGATATGCAAATGAGAACATGAGCTATCACACATCCAAGAAATACCATCAACTCTTTCTTTTGTAACACCATTACTGTTAGAGTCAAGACAATGTCTATGGCCTACCATACTAAACATTAAGTTATGAAGTACAAAATACTCAGATGGTGTACAAACGGATATATATGGAAATAGAAGAACCGCATCCAAATATAAGGTTTGTAGATGACTCTTAAACATCACAAGGCAACCTTCTATCTGGTGGAATCTATTGGTTATACTTAAAAACACTGTTGATTTAATTCATTAATTCATCGGATAATCTGTAGTGAAAATCAATGGAAAGGACCACTTGAAGTTCATGTCTGTGTATTATTAATAACAGGTCACAAGTATAATTACCTCTCTGGATAATTTTGCTTCAATTGCTTGTAATTTTTTTACTGCTTTATCATCCTCATCATCTAAGGTACGAAATAGGGAAACTGAAGGAATATTGCATAGGGTGCTGAAGAACTTCATGAAGTACAGGCCAAGATCATTTGGCTCAAGGCTACTAGCCGAAGCTCGTGACCCCTCTCCCTTCTGAGCATTTGCCAATAATAACTGGAGCTGTTCAACACACATCTTGCAAAGAGCATTCGATGTGGGTGATTTTGGCCACCTGAATTTTTCCTGCAACTCAAAAGAAGTAACCTCAGATCCAAGAGATGCAGTGAACAGACCTTGAACAGCCAGAAATTTCATGATTTCTTTCTGTACTCGGAATTTCTCCTCATGACCCAGCTTCAAGTGTTTCAAAATGCTGGGAAGAGATTCAATAATCCAACTCTTTAAAAAATCAGAATTGCCATTGGACCTTGGGGAATCCTTATCATCAACGGAACCTATTTCGGAATTTTCATCTGTAGTTTGACTCTGGTCTGAAGGTTCTTCCGAGGCACTGCCTTCATCTACAAACAGGTTCATCAAGCTCTGAACAAAAAGCAGGCAACCTGCTTCTGTTTTGAAGTGTGACATGAAATCCTTTACAGCTTTTGTTCGTGTGATATTATCAAATTTTCCATTGCTGTGTTTCTGTAGAGCAACTATAACAGCAACTCTTCTGACATCATCATCTCCAACCCAATCGGACAATTGTTTGAGAAAATGCTGAGCAACTTTATACAGCCAAGTGTTTTTCGTTGATAGTATATCCATAAGGCACTGAACAACTTTGCTTGATAGAATGATTGGAACCAAAGATGCAGACAGCTTTTGGAGTAGAAGAAACAGAACATCAAAAGCTAAATGCTTACGGTCATGAGATGACAAGAGAAGGGATCCTTCAATAATTATTTCGCAGAAAGACTGAAGATTCTTTGCAGTTTCTTCATCATAGGAGCTTGATTTTCGACTCTTTTTATGCTTCTTTAACGAATTTGAAGCTGCTGCCACATCTTCTTCTTGCATAATAGTATTGGGCAAAAGAATAGTTACTAAAACAGGCCAAACACCATGAACACGGGGCTGACAAAAGGTTGACTCCTGCATTAAGAAAATGCATAAAAGATTACCTTATATTACTTTCAACAGGTTTAATGAATTAGTATTATATATATGACTGAAAAAACAGCTACCTTCAAGCAATTGCTCAGGGAGGAAAGCTGATCAGTGGAAAAGAGCAGGCTAGAGCTGAATGGATTTGGCAGCAGTTTGACAAATGCAGAGTTGTCAATGGAAATCTTTTCTCGTAGTTTTAGTGCAAGAAGCAAAGCATCAGGATTTCCTACTTCCATAGCAGCGTCAAACCATTCCTTCATCCCCGGAGCTTCAACAACATGATTCAACAACGCTTCAACAGGCAACTACAACGAATAAATAAATAAGTTTATATGTCAGATAGACATGAAACAATATGAAATGCTGCTCAAAATCACCAGATAAGATACTAGCAAATGGCCCAGATGATAGGTAAGAGTTTCTTGCTTTTTCAGCACAGAACAGGAGAAGAGATGTTTGCAAATCTTCAAATAACAGAAGAAGAAATGAATAGCATGAGAAACAGGATAATATAATGGAAAAGAAAGGCATGCAACTGTTCTTTAGAGGAAAGAGAAAAGGATCTTTTAACTTGTACAGAAAAAAGAGGGATGACGACTACACTTTGAAACCAACGAAAATGCAACCTAAGCACAACTGGAAACAAGCATAATATTCACAATAGGTACTTCAGGGGTAAACTTCTCTTATGATAATATACAAACCTTTTCAGTTAAGTCTAAAATTATTGAAACAGCAGGCTCTTGCAAGTACCGCTTTTTATTCGCCAGGGAGATTATTACACTGACAAATTCTCTAATGCATGATGTGTTTTTATCTATAGTCCATTCCTGTGTAAGTCTTCCCGATCTAGCCAATGCACCATAGGCAAATAAGCGACCCAAGAGACAATCCTTTGCCTCCTGCAATATCCCAAGAACTACACAGATATAGTACTAGCAAGTGAGAAATAAACAAAACAAAATAATAGTCATTGGCATCTCCTACCTGACCCTTCATTGACGAAGTTACTTCCAATAAATCAACTACAAGTTTAAGGAATGATTCAACCCGAATCTTGCGGACAGCGCCAACTAAAAGTGTTAAACCTAAAGCAAAACCTTGTCGTGCACACTGCAAAAGCAACAAAATATGTTATGTTAGCAACATTTCATCATGCAAATTAAGCACAACACCAATGAATGGAGTATACCGACTAAAAGTTTCCAATAAGAACATGCATGAACAACATCCAGCAAACAATGAAGCACAGTCTAAACAGAGAGAAAAAGAAAATTATGAACCAGAGAGGAACTTTTCAGGTGAAGTTACAATAACAATGACTAGTTCCAAATTCTGATTCACAAGCATCCTTACACTAATCTTCATATTGAATTTCAAAAGCAAAGAGTAAGCAAATCTACATTACAACGAAAAGAAACGCAGAAAAAAGAAGAAGAGGCACAAACCTCTCTAGAGGAAGAAACACCACGAATAAGCCTGCGAACAGCGTATCTAACAGAAGGTGCACAATCATCCAATCCATCATCCTTTTCAGCTTCAAGCTTGAACCCTCCGTCGCCAACCTCCTTCTCATCAAGCGCATCGTAAGCACTCTGAACCGCCTTCAGTTCGGTCACCAGCTGTTTTGCGGCCGCTTCCCTCGCAGGCTCCGCCGCCACCGCGAGATCCTTGAACACGCCAATGTGAAACTCCGGGAGCTGAGAGCCTCCGCCGCTGCTGGTTCCGGGCGAGTCCACTGGCTGAGCCTGTGCTGCGGAGGTCGACGGCTCCGGAAGCTTCGGCTCGGTGTCAGCGGCGGTGCGGCGCCTCTCCTTGTCGAGAGCTTTGCGCTTCTTCTTCCTCTCCATTGGCTTGACGGAGCCATCAGATGCTGCCGCCACCTGTTCTTGTGGCTCATCACTGTCGTTATTGCTTTTGTCTTTCTTGGTTTTCTTCTTTGGGGGCTTCGGAGAATCGTTGGTTTCAGCTGCGGGTACTTCGACGACAGGTTCGTCGTCGATGGAAGAGTTCCTTTTCTTAGCGGCCATGTCTGAGAGAAGTGGCGCAGAGGTTTTAGGGTTTAAACCTTAAACACACACACTCTAACTCTTAGTAAGATGGTTCTGGTTTTGGTGATGCTCTAGCGAAATGTAAACGACCTTATTAAGTGTCGTTTTGAGGGGGGGGGGGTGGCAATGGGTAGGGTAGGGTAGGGTTTGGAGTCAACCCTAACCCTACCCGCGGGTTGAGATTTTTATATAAACACAACCCTACCCTACCCGCGGGTTGAGAATATCTCAACCCTAACCCTACCCGCTCTTAACCCGCGGGTACCCGACCCTACCCGCGGGTTACAAAAAAAATGCAATGTTATTATATAACTTGATGATAATTTAAAATAGAACTGACTTTTATGTAAAAAAAATTTATTAAATTATCAATTAATGATTTTCTTTTAATGACTAAAGATCTTTTGTATTTAGTGAGAAGTCTTTAGTTTAATATCCACTTAAAATATATTTTTATATAAGTATATAACATATACATATATAGGGTGCGGGTTGGTCAGGTAGGGTTGAAGCTCAACCCGCACCCTACCCGACCCGCACGAAAACCCTACCCGCACCCTACCCTACCCGCTGCGGATCGGGTTGGCAACCCTACCCGACCGGGTGGGGTCGGGTTGGGTACCCGCGGGTAGGGTACATATTGCCACCCCTAGGTTTCTTTTTCATTTATAATTATAATTTCCTTGTAAATATTTTTTTTCTTTATTTTAATTTTGCTTTTTTGTTCAAAAATAAAATGTTACAGAAAAGAGAAAATTTTCAAATGTTCTTAATATATCGGTATTTTAATAATTTTAACTATTAATTTTAATTATTATATATTATATATTTTTTATAATTAAAATCAATCATTAAAATTATTAAAATATTGATATTTTTAAAATACCTAAAATTCTTTTAGATGTTGTGATTATTTTTTAAATTAGTTTATAATTTTTTAATATTTTTATAAAAAATATTATGTATACATACAAAATTAATAATTAAATTGATTATTATATTTTTATATATATTATTTAATTTATTTTTAATATATATTTTATACGAATGATTTATAAAATGCCGTAAGAAAATGCCTTCATATTAAAAGAAAACGCCAGTAATATTTTATATTATTTAATTTATTTTTAATATATATTTGTATGATTTATTAAAATGCCTTCATATTTTGCATATCTAAGTAGGGGTGGCAACACTACCCGAACCCGCGGGTATCCACCCCGCCCCTACCCGCTCGGGGCGGGTAATTACCCGCCCCCGCACCGGGGCGGGTTTTAACGGGGCGGGTTCTTGGGCGGGGCGGGGCGGGGTCGGGTTTAGGTTGAACCCGCCCCTACCCGCCCCGGTATATATAATATATATGTAAATATATATATTTTTAATATATAATATACATAACATATTAAAATAATTAGTAAAATGATTAATAATATTATATCATATATAAATTTTTACTTTAATTTATATTATGTATGTAAATGGTGGTTATATAATTTTTAAAATTTAATTTTATTTGTTGAATTTAATAATTATAGGGGCGGGTAGGGGCGGGGCGGGTACCCGCAGGGGCGGGTTAGGATTTAACATTTTACAACCCGCGGGTAGGACGAGGCGGGTTTGATGCAGGTTTTCTGTAGGGCGGGGCGGGGTCGGGTAGAGCAAAAACCCGCCCCTACCCGCCCCGTTGCCACCCCTATATCTAAGATGCACGTACAAGTTACAATGGTAAATAATTGGAGTTAGTTCAACAATTTATGTTCTATTTTTGTATTTTCACTTTTTAAAAAAACGTTATACTTTTCATGTACTATTTATAATCTGAAATAAATTCCTCATAAAATAAGGTTGATCAATTCATTCTGCGTTCGAATTCGCCTTGTGTATACAGCAATTCATTAACGAGCGACAGACACTTAAATAAAATTTCGATCTACAACTAGTAGATAATTCCCACAAACCAAGTGTAAGAGATTAGAGATATTAGGCTATTAGCTTCTTATTGTTCACCTTTAATCTTCTAGTCGGTCACCTCTTTTCGTTCCCACATCAGTATCCTATACCATCCCCACTGTCAAGTGTCAACCACGTTTTCACAAGATTCACCTGCTACCTCTGTGTGATGTAATCCCTAAAATGATACACCCATGCTGTGCATATGATATCTGCCTTAACAGCCATAGTATTTGTGTCATACACGCTTATGTGTATTACTAACTCTGACTAGCTCGGTTCTGTCGCTAACTTGATTTTGCTTATGGATGTATTTTCCCTTTTATTTTCTTGTTACCATATGTACATCTTCAAAACATCAACACTTTCTTCTGTGTTCCTTTAAACTTTAAAGTAAACCAAACATAATTAGACTAATCAAATAACTTGTTACCCAAATGAGCGTAAAACCTGAATATTCAGAAATCCTATCAATTCTCAATTGAAAGCAAGAAAGCGAAATACAAGACAGACCCAGTGGGAGAATATATCACTACTCACTAGCAAAAATTTCAGCATCAGTTATTCAAACAGCAATGTTCAGTACTCCAAAAGTACTGCAAATTGACAAGCTTTATGCCGTAAGAAAAACACCTCCAACATTAGTTACAAAATTATGTAAAATATTATATGCTCTTCTACTAAATTGAAAAACATGTTTCACTTTTATACTTGCTACCTAGAGATGAATGAGAAGAAATATCTGATTACAGAACACCTAAGATGTTTCACTTCCTCACCTCCTCATATTCTGCCTCCGGAGCCTGGTCTCCACCTTGAGACCCCCCAGTTGAGGAACCACCACTTGAGCCACCACCTGACATGTGCTGCCCAATCTTGGAGACAGCCTTGTTTGCAGCATCAAGCTTTGCCTTAATTTCCTCAGCGTTATCCCCGGACATGGCCGTTCTCAAATCTGAAATAGCATCCTCGATTTCTTTGGCCACTTCGCTGGGAATCTTGTCTCTGTATTCACCCAAGCTCTTCTCAATGCTGTAGATGGTAGTATCTGCACTGTTTCTGATGTCAATAAGAGCCTTCCTTTCTTGGTCTCTCTGTGCATGTAACTCTGCTTCTTTGACCATCTTCTCAATCTCATCTTCTGAGAGCCCACCAGATGATCGGATTGTGATTTGTTGTTCTTTACCGGTTGCCTTGTCTTTGGCAGAGACAGTAACAATTCCGTTGGCATCAATGTCAAAGGTAACTTCAATCTGAGGCAAACCCCTGGGAGCAGGAGGAATGCCGACAAGCTCAAATTCTCCAAGCATTTTGTTGTCTGCAGCCATTTCCCTCTCACCTTGCAGCACCTTGATACCCACCTGTGTTTGGTTGTCAGCTGCTGTTGAAAACACCTGAAACAATGGTATGACAAGTCAGTAAAAGACTCAATTACATAGCAAGCTGGCATAAAACTAGACCAAATGAATAACATGCTTCGTGGTTCAATTAAACACGTGATCATATGATTGTACAAACTGACAACCTAAGAAACCAGTTTCCGAAGATATCTTCACCAAATTCAAGTATTACCTGACTCTTTTTGGTAGGAATAGTAGTGTTGCGGTTGATCAACCTAGTAAAAATACCACCCAAAGTCTCAATACCAAGAGAAAGTGGGGTAACATCAAGTAGCAATAGCTCTTTAACATCTCCACGTAGGATACCACCCTGGATTGCTGCTCCCATGGCAACTGCCTCATCAGGATTTACTCCTTTGCTAGGAGACTTTCCAAAGATAGCTGAAACCACTTCCTGGACTTTAGGCACACGGGTCATCCCTCCCACAAGAAGGACCTCATCAACATCCTTGATAGATATATTAGCATCCTTCAAGCAGCTCTTACATGGTGCCTTGGTCCTTTCAATCAAGTGATTCACCAAAGCCTCAAACTTGGATCTGGTCAATGTGATGTTCAGATGCTTAGCACCAGATGCATCAGCAGTGATGAAAGGAAGGTTTATTTCCGTTTGAGATGTTGAAGACAGTTCTATCTTAGCCTTCTCTGCTGCTTCACGAAGTCTCTGCAAAGCAAGCCTGTCTTTTGAAAGGTCAATACTGTCGGTCCTCTTGAATTCGCTTACAAGGAAGTCCAGTAAGGCATTGTCAAAGTCCTCTCCTCCCAAGAATGTGTCACCATTTGTTGCTTTCACCTGGATATAATCATATAAACTCGTTATAAGTTTCCATATCATTTATTTATTTGTGGCAGGCTAGGGAAAGCAAGCAAGAGTTGCAATAAACTAACTTACCTCAAAGACACCATTAGAGATTTCCAAGATAGAGACATCAAATGTTCCACCTCCAAGATCAAAAACCGCAATAAGGCCCTCTTTGTTGTTCATCCCATATGAAAGTGCTGCAGCTGTTGGCTCATTGATAATTCTCTGCACATCAAGACCTGCAATTCTACCAGCATCTTTTGTTGCCTGCCTCTGAGCATCATTGAAGTAAGCTGGGACAGTAATTACAGCCTTGGAAATTGACTTCCCTAGATAAGCTTCTGCTGTCTCCTTCATCTTGGTGAGAACAAAGGCACCAATTTGGCTAGGAGAATATTGCTGGCCATTAGCTTCAACCCACGCATCTCCATTTGGAGCCTTAACAATCTTGTAAGGAACCATTTTCATCTCCTTCTGTGTTTGGGGATCGTCAAAGCGCCGACCAATCAACCGCTTGGTACCAAAAACGGTGTTTGTTGGGTTTGTTACTGCCTGACGTTTTGCCGGTGTACCAACAAGCAGCTCCCCTTTCTGGTTGAAAGCAACCACAGATGGTGTTGTTCGAGAACCTTCAGAGTTTTCAATAACTTTAGGATTCTGTAAAAGAGACAATAATAGTAAGCACAAACACAACATATTAATGGAAACGCAATGACAAATTAAGAGCGCAAGAATGCCTTGCCTTTCCTTCCATAACAGCAACACAGGAATTTGTAGTACCCAAATCAATACCGATGACATCATTTCCAGCAGGCCGAGAACTGTAACAAAAAATAAGTTACATGAGCAAAGACGATCAAAGATTTTAATATATATAAATAAACGTACAGCAACTCTATATGCTTAACTAATGAAACAAGAACTATAAAATGGTACCTGAATGGTCGACACAAACTTGACCACTTGTGAGCTACATAAGCTGGTTTAGTGCTACCCGACAACTGCATAAACATTTCAATGTAAGAAAAAGGGAAAATATTCCTCCATAATCATAATCAACACACATCAGCACATCAGCAGAATAATTCAATTAATCAATTACAATTCTATCATCTACACCACCAAAAGCATCGACAAGCTGTAACAAATACAAAAATCATAGAGCAGAAACCAGAAAGGAGCTATCAATAAGCTGAAGGAATAGTAGTAACAAGAAATGAAGCAAATCTGAATAATCGAGCTGATTTCGAAGCAACCGCCACAACCAACAAGAATGAAAAAAGTGAGCGAAGAAGTTGGAAGGTTACCGAACGAAAGGCTGAGACGGAAGCAGAGGCGACATCACGGCGGCGAAGAGAGCGAAGCACCGCGGCTGCTGCCATGGCCGAAACCGGATGAATTGACGAAGAAATGGAATAAGCAGAGGGGAGTGATTGAGAGGTTTTTGTACTCAAGTGTTTTCGAGGGTTTAGGGTTTTGAACTTCAAAGAGCTTATATCGATGGTGGAGGATTATTCTAGTTCCGGTTAGAAAAGAGTCAGAGGATTAGAAGGTTCCAGATAGAGAACAATGTTTACTAAAACGGTGTCGTATGGTATCAACAAATAAAGACATGTGGCTCCTAGTGGTACCACGATGAATGGCTTTACTGCTTGCTTGGTCTATAAGTCGCAGTAGTGTTTCAAGATCTTGGCCTTGCTGTGCTTATTTTAAACCAACTTAGAGCACTTGTTTTTTTATTTTCAAGAAAATATTTTCAACATTTTTTATATACAATCGAAGAGAAGAATACAAGTAATTTTTCTTAATTTCTCAAAACAATTATTATTCATAGGGGGCTTAACTACATTATATACATGAAGTAAAATTTGGAGAGCCATTTGTATCACCAATGGACAAACAATAATATATGAAATTAAAATGCCTAGTCCTTGTTCTGTTATAGTGTATCAAATTAATCAAAAACAGAGAAACCCTGTACATGTTAAAAGTTAAAAGTGTCCCCATCATTTCAGAAAATAAAATTGATGTGCCACATTTCCTTTCCCCGTTAAAAGAAGGTAGGGAAGAAACAAAGAACAGAAACAAAACAAAACAATACAATGAAAGAATAAAGGTTGTCTAGATCAGATTCTCCATTTTGCTTTATCTTCACACAGACTCCATAATCCATATGGGCTTCATGTGATTGTTTTTCTGAACTATTCTGCTAGCTTATTATGCTTCTTTTGTATGAGTACTGAAAACCAGTTGGTAAAATTGCCTGTGCAGAAGTGGGAGATTATTGAAAACATAACTTGGAGGTTGATTCATATTTCATTTCATAGTTCATAGCATGACATAGACACATTCAATGATTCAAGCATTAGATCCGAAGGTAGCCCCCTCTATCTTGATCTCCTATTCGTAACGGTCTCTTGAGGAACGACTTCCTGTTTAGTGACCAGCTTCTTCCGGGACCTTTCCTTTTCTGCCATACAGCAGCTACGCGAGTGTAAAGAGTCGGAAAAACAAAGCAGAGAAGCACAAGAAATAGCATCGCCACGCAGAGTAGCAGGACGTTTCGGAAACCATCTTGTAGCTCCGGCGAATTCTGCCCTGTCCATGGAACTCCACCAACATTCATGCCAAACACTGGAATCCAAAAAGTCCAATGCCATAAAATGCTGCCTATGCATGTGGATAACAAAAGTTCGAGAAGATTTAAGAATTAGATTGCAAACCTCCTGTTATGATGGATAAGGGGAGGAATATTATCGAAAGGAACGAAAGATAGTACAGTTTCCTGTTTATTTGCTCCGACTGCCAGCTGTCAAGACTAGCCTGTACTGCTGTTACACGATTTGCTATAAAACCTACATTCTCCTTCAGCCTCCTTAACCTTCCAATTAGTTCTTCAAGGGAGTTGATGTCTTCATTGGCAAACCACCGTTTCGACGAGCATTTTTCTTTAACTCGGAGATATACTTGCTCTCCATGGGAAATTACCTGAATGGATTTTTCAAGAGAAAATAAAAAATCATGCGATTAGAATTTACATATTAACAGTAATGTCATCTCAGCATAGTAACATTCGTAGTTCTAATCATTTACATATTCAGGCTGATATTCTCTTCTTTCCTCATTCATTTAACAACAATGATAAAATACTGTCCAGCGGTAATTATGTCTCATTATAGCCTTATTAAATTTCTTGAATGCAATTTTGACTTGGCTGTCAGAGACATGACAAAAGGAAACATAACAAACACTTGATTCAGAATACAACACACGAGAAATGATGTTTACACAACCTTTTTGTGTAAATCTCTTTTGTACAATTACTTTTTTGGTATAGAAAACAAACTATTAATCTTTTCTCACTTTTTTATCAATCATTTTTAATACCATAACTGGAAAGTGTACGAAAGAGGTGTACACACTCGTGGCTAGGAATACAATGATGAGACTAACAACCCTTACACACAATGACAAAACTATGATGTTAAATCATTCATGATATATTGATTTGGATTATAAGGTTCATATTTATTAATGCAATAATCATGATGAATGCATAAAAAATTTAAAAAGCACTGACATAGTAGTACCTGTAGGAGACGCTGTAAATTAATATGCAGCTTGGGGAATCTTCTGTCATCTAGCATTTGTTTTTTCAGAGCATAACCACCTACAATCAAGCAGAACACTTGTTTCTTAATTCAATGCCATAAACAATTGCAAACATGGCAAAATAAAGGAAGCAGTACAAAACAACTTTGCACAGAAGGATACTACGAATTTCAGTTTATACACAACCATTCAGAAGAGATATAAGTCCACCGCAGCAAACAATTTTTTATATAAGCTTTTTGCTAGAATACAATAATGTGAATACATCAAAATGTCACTTAAACATTGTTTACTATTTTATAAGTCGACTATATCCAGGGATTCTCCCCTACTAATGTTTGGCAATTTGTCAGGGGAACAATTGTGTAAGTTTACAAAGTGAAAACCATCCAAATGGACGCTTCTGCTCAGTAGAATATTATGTTCCAAAAGGCCTTCTTAAGGTCTTTGTCACTGATTGGATAACAGTGGTAAAACAGTATAAAAGCACAAATGAACTACAGCAAGCTTCTGTTGTTTCTAACATTTCAACATTATAACACAAACCTTCACTTACGGGATGTGAATCGATGATCTATGTAACTTAGAAACAAGGAGGCCTGTAATTTTTCAAACATCAAAGATGATCTACATGATTTCTAAAAGTATTTAGCATAAAGCACATGCATGGGCTTTACTTTCACAAATTATAGCCTCTGAATAACACAACTTACTGAAAAGAGGAGCATGGTAAGATAACTACAAATAGGATTTGCTCCATCCATCTATATCGCCTGATATTTTATAGAAGAAATCCTGAAGGATCTAGGCAATAAACTTTTAGGTCTTTTCCCTATGAATAGCTTGGTCTTAATAGCTAATATTAATTTGGTCAAGCAGATTAATAATCTCATTGAAATAAATGCAAGAAGAAACAAGCCACCAATTAAAAGACAAGTAAAGCACCACATAACATCTTGTTAGGACCATGGATTAACTATTAAGATGTCAAATAAGTAATTTCGTTAACGAAATTTGAATCAACAACTTAACAGAGACAACTTAATTTTGTGTTATATCTGTTACAATGTCTGGAAAGTCATAGACAAAGATTAAGGGTTATATCCAATTACCTTTATTAACAAATTGTATTGAACTTGAATGAAATAAAGTAATCAATATAATTAATCACCACAAAAGTCAAATGCCATCTTTGGATAATGTCATATTGTCAACACTTATACACCAGAGAAACCAAAAAACTGCATATATCTCATCTCACTATTCCTTTTAAGTTTATTAAAACTAAGGATTATTTGCAGCATGAAAGAATTGCATAAACTTACAAGATAGGATGTGAACAAAAGTTAAGACTCATTGTATTCTATAAGGATATAAGCCATTTAATAAGCAGTGGTACAAGCAAAAAAATTATGGTTATGATATCATTATCAGACAATAGGCCAGGGATAATAAAATGAATTAAAATGAAATTACCCTTATCTAGATCAAGCTCCACAGAGTCCAAGTCCATCTCAATCTTTGTCACAAGATCTTGAATCTGATCTATATGTGTGTCAATTATGTGAACCACAAGATTTGAGACAGATCTAGGAACAGGATTGTCAGCTTCCTCGGAGTGATTCATTGTCAATAAGAACTCAAGAACATGTTCCATAATCACAATTCCACTTCCTTCCTGCTGTTGACCTCTAAACTGAGAGGAGCTTTCTACGGTAGGAATCTCAGAAAGCAGTGATTCACCCATGCGTGAGAAACCTAATCTGGGAACACGTCCCAAGGACACAGTAATTACTGACTTTTTTGTAATTCTAGCAGAAAGTCTAAATGTGAAGTCACTAGAGGGAGGACCAGGTGAATTAACTCGAAACACAAGTGCCCCATCAACATGTGCACAAAATGGTCCATTGCTAACAAGTGAGAGAATGTCTTGGAGTTTCAAAGGCGGGCAAAGAACACTGATGAGATCTTGTGCAGATTGTGAAGGCCTTTGATTTCCTTTTGGGATTTCTACATGGTACCAAGAAAACTCGTTCGCCCGGCCATCTGCTACATCTGTTTCCACCTGCTCCGTCTGATAAAGTTCTGCAAGATCCCAGTCCTTATTGTAAAAATTTCCCATTCCATCAAAGATATAAGCCCTCTTCTTCACCAATCCTACAGGGTGAGAAGGACGGATTCGGCACTCCCTGAGAGGCACTTGATCAGAACTTTCCCCATGCATCTCCTCAACTCTCCCATTCACCATAGCTCTATGCTGAGCTAGTTCCATAACCTTCTATATATACCAAAATAGGCTCTCTCTTTTTCCCCTCTAAACCAATAGAACAGAACAAATACTATACAACCTGATCCAGCAGCAACCCAGTTTTCTTATCTCACAAATTTGACATGCAAAATCTCTCACCCTTAATCTATATTCTATTTTAAACCATTGATGTGTTATTATTTGCAGTCTCAAATCCAAAGTCAACAAAATCCAGTGAGACTCAATAATAAATTGATCAAAACGAACCACAATGTTTCCCAAAAACAGAACCCAAGCATGCGCCAAATGAACCCAAAACCCTGAAATCAAAGTTGCGTTGTTCGTTCATACTTGAGAATTTCAATCAGCTAAACAACAAATTGTAATAGAAAAAGGGGGGAAAATGTAGAATAAGAAAATGCATTACCTCGTTGAATGGCCGAACGGGTGAGAATGAATGAATGAATGAAATGAAACGCTGAATTGGGCTAAAGAGAACGCATGAAAGGTTCAAACTCCAAAAGGGAATTATTATAAAAATAAAAAATAAAAATTTAGGATTAAGATTATATAACTATGAAACAGAACAAAAGGTTTAGTAATAATAACTAACAAGAAGGAATCTCAAGTATGCTGAGTATGACAGATCGTTGAATTCTGAGCTTCTTCGAAACTTCCCTTCTTAAATTCGTAACTTAAATCCAATTCGAGTCAATACCCCACCACGAAACGCAAACAACTGAATTTTAAAGCTGTTATATTATATTATTATATTATTGATTATTCAGGAAAACTAGCAAAAATTAAGAAGATTTGGACAGAGAGATAATGGAAGCTAACTAATCATTTAAATTTGAACAATATATATTTGAAGTCAACCATGTTTAAAAGGTATTTAATCTAAATATCTAATCTTGTTTCAGCATATATATATATATACGTTCATTAATTGCTAGCAATAAACTACAGCCAGAAAACAAGTATTACAATTTACAATACACCAACAAACATAATTGTAGAAATTATGTCTCCCAAAACTTACATGTTTTTAAAAGAATAATAAAATTAAAAGTATAAATAAAAACGATATGAGGGACAATTTTTTTTTTATTGACACATGTATATATACCTCTTTTAACGTCAACTTATATTATTTGACCGATAGATAAGTATAACCAAAAAACTTAATCATTCGAACAAATTTGAATTAATTTTAAGAATTTGAATTAATTTTAAGATTAAAGCTCGCGTGTAATTATTTTTATATGAGTTTGATAGTTAATAATTACTAAATAATTTAATAAATTATTATCTACTAATTTTTAACTATTAATTTTATATATGAATTTTTACCAAATTTTAAGTCTTTAAAAAATATATTGTCCCTTCAGGTGTATTTTTCATTTATTTTTTCTCATTCACTATCTTATAACGGCTCAATTTTTTCGTTATGGAAGCCTTGTATGTGATGTAGCTGGTTATGGATTTAGGGGGAGTTAGACAAATGTGTGAAACAGCTTTTTCTGAGTGACAGTAGGAAGAACTCGGACCGTGCAAGTTCTTTGCTTCAAAATTTGACTAAACAAATTGGAGGGTTCGATTTGAAAGGAGGGAAATTTAAATTTCGTTGCAAGCAAATCAGACCATCCGTGTTGTATATATATATAAATTTTTATATGAATGCCAAAATTAAATCGCACGGTCCGACTTGAATATTAAAAATACTTTTTGAATCAGCTGAAAGAAATCGACGAGTCCGATTTATATATAGATGTAGATATAAAAGTGGGTAACTCGTAAAAGATATCAGATCCGTCTTCTTCTTCTTCTTGTTCGGCTTCTTCTTCTGTTCGTGTTTCTCTCTTCTTTGGTATGAAGTAAAAAAATCTGGTAGTGAAGTTTCTGTTCTTGTTTAAATGAGTGAGAGAAATGGATGACAGAGTTCTTTTAAAAGTGTATTATTTTGATCAGATTTTGTTACAAACATCTGAAGGAGTAAAATTTATTTATGAAAATCCGTTAGATGTTGTTATTCCCTTCACAATCTCATTGAAGAGCTCAAAGGTGTGATCCGTGAGAAGATAGATTCTGAGATGTCAAGAAAAATATCATGTATTTTATACAGATATCCCATATCGGTGTTTGGTGGATTCGTCCAATTTCAAACCAAATATGTAACGGACGAAGCGAGTATGCAGGAGATGTTTTCAATGTATATTGAAAATCGTGCTCAAATCTCGTTCATCGAGTTGTACGTTGAATTCGAACAATCTGAGGCCGACCAGAATATTGTACGAGAAGATTACAATAGTGACAGTGAAGAAGAGTTCGAAAGCAATTACGAAGTTGTTGGTCCAGTCAGAGATGAAGATCAAGGTGACGGCACTATGGCTCCGAATGTGACAGACGTGGCAAATGCACTCGCAAACGAAGTGCCGTTTGAGGAGTCATCTTTCATGCGAGTTTTCGATTTGGAAGCCACGCATGTTCCAGAGTTTTCGAAATATATGACTGTAGGTACGTAATTGCCTATATTTATAAAAAAGATTAGAATTTTGTAATAATTTATCTTGATCGATAGACCAAATAGTTAAGTAAAATGTGAAAATATACTCAATTAGCATATGTTTATCTGTTTATTTAGTTAAGTTTTAGCTAATAATTTTTTTATTTAGTTATTGATTTAGTTAAATATAAGTTAGTATTTATTAACCAGTATTTAAAAATGTTTTTATGTTCTTATTTTGTTTAGACTGAGATAATAACCTGATTTAAAGTTTATTTATATCATAATTGATGCAGTGAGTATTAATTTACTTTTAGTTTCGGTTATTAAATATTCGTGTATTAAGTATTTTTCGTATGGCTGCCGTCGCGTCCAAGGAATACCTACCCGTCATGAACTCCGATTGATGGCCATATTGTGATTATCCTGCATTTGCAGCTATGAACCCAAGCAACTGGCTAAAAGAAGCTCCTTCTCCTGAGTCAAATTGTGGCATACCCCAATACTGCTGATGTATTGGGTATGATGGGGGTAAACTGTGTTTCAGGTACATATTGGCTTGAGGACTGAGGTTGTTCTTGTGGAAGTGGATTTGGAGGTGGATGTGGAGGTGGCGGTGACTGTGGCTCCTGCTCTTGATTGTCATCATCCATAACCTGATTACCCTCATCATTCTCTTGAATCACAATATTCGACAAGTTCCAACAGTCCCCAAATTTTGTCCGGTACCAGTACATGTAAGTATCCAATGGATGCTGTGAAGGCATAGGAAGCTCAGTAAGAATGTGATTCTACCTGTTTGTCCACTGCATCACCCAAAATGAATGAGTCGTGGCCGTGGCCCAGTTAAGATTCTTAGGACCAGTCAGGACTTCTCCGTGTACCTTGTCTAGATTCCGTTCCTGATGAGGAACTCCCTGAACAAAACCGAACTGTCGCCTATACCTATCAGTTGCATGCCACTCAATGCATTCAAAAGACATCAACGACACCGTAGCACTCCACACAACCGGGTGCATGTAGATGTCTGCAGGAATTATGTCCGGATCCACGCGATCCACAGCATAAGCAACCCACACAAACTGAAAAAAATAAAAGAAACTCATGATTACAATCCACATAACAATAACAATAACAATAAGATTAACACTAAGGCTAAACCCGAAACAAATACTTTAATGAAAACACAGCTGACTTTCCTGAAGATCATCCAAAGTCTTCCTAAAGTGAGCAAGCGTAAGATATCTATAGCGTCGGTCTCCACGCTCCCAGTTACGCCACCTAACATAACTTATTTCATTAACACAATTGGATTCTAAATATGAAGATACGGGATAAATGTAAGATAATATTACCTGTTTGCAAGCGAAAAACTGCGGGATTCCCTAAGAAGCGGCGCTAGATATGACAAGCGGATCCAAGCCCAACCGAGCAGAAGTGTTAGTGGACCATCGATTTCCTTACAATCAAAACGAGATGCCCTACATAACGCCCTGTAGAGGTGTGCTAGGCATGCCGATCCCCAACTGTACTGTCCAATACTGCCAAAATCACGCAGCAAAGGTAGAAACTTCTAGTGCATAGATGTCCCAAACTTGTCCCTAAACAAGATCGTTTCGATCAACAACATAATGTGGCACTTCACGTATCTCTGTATAATGTTTTCATCAGTCGACTGTAAATTTTCTTTTAGATCCCGCAGCCACGTCAGTTTTATGCAGCTTCCTCTACAGTCCGACTTCCTCGGTGCAACTCCAAATTGGTGTAAACACTCCGCCTCCAAGACTTAAAAACTACTCATTGTCATCCCTGTGATTGGAAGACCGTCCGTCGGAAGACCAAGAATTATAGCCACATCTTCAAGCGTCACAACACATTCACCGATTGGAAGGTGAAAGGTATGTGTGTCTGGGTGTCACCTTTCGATTAGAGCATTCACCAGTGCTTTCTGACATTGGACTACTCCAATCTGAGATACATGATAAAAATTAGTAAATCGTAAATGCTCCTCCACCCTATCATTGTACTGATCCGGAGGAATTAGGTGATCACATGTCAACATCCTTAAATTCTACAAAAACATAACAAACTATTAGTCAACTCATTAACACTTACTAATTTACTATTAAAAGATAATAATTTTCTAACTAGAGCAACTAAAATATTAAACTCATGCTAAACTTATTGTTAATTACAAAATTTAGTAATCACCATGTACTAACCTACCAATTAATTAAATCTCATTATTAAAAAATTTGCACAACTAACTCAACAACATATATTAATTAAAACCACACAACTATCATAAATTATTTTACTAAATCCAACTAAAACAAATAATTCTAACTTCTAAATTTAATTAATAATCCTAAAAATTATTTATAACTAACTATTAATAATAATAACTAATACATAATTCCAATTATTAAACTAATAATGTTCTTCTTTAATATTAAGACCTCAACTACAATAACATTTTTATTTCTAACTAAAACGCTAACAACAACCAAATTAATATTACCAAAAAAACAAATCTACTATATTTAAATATATTTCACGAAACCGAATCATCATCAATCAAATTTCTCAACAATATTACAAGATCTAAATTACTTGTTAATTTATTTACGGTTACAAAAAAATGTTATAATATCTAAAATTATAATTTTTAAACTAATTATAAAAGTTAATTAAATAATTATAATTTTTAAAATTATTACAAAAAATTTTAGCCATGTATTATTTTTTACTAATCTATCATATTAGTCTAACTCAAATATTATCATCCATTCAAATATTCTCTAACTACATTTAAACAAATATTCTAACTATTATTTGAAATATATTCCTAAATTTTTAAAAATAATAATAATAATCATTCTGTTTATATTCTTAAATTCAATTTCTAACAACAATAATTAACTTCCTAACAATAATAATTATAATTATAAAATATAAAAAAATTTTCAAAAAAAAAACTTACATAATCAAGATCAAAATGGCTGAGATAATGCATATAAATTTTTGTTTTTTTAGCATTTTGATTTTTCTTCTAGCACGCAGAACAAGAAGCAGTGGAGAAAGGAAGAAGAAGATGGACCAGCTGGTCTTCGGTATGAAGGTGAAAGTGATATCGAATGGTGGATGTGGGTTCAGCATGGTGTTATGTTGGGATTAAGGGCACCGTTGAGGGGAGAGTTCCTTGCGCGACACGTGGCTGGGCCTTCACAACTCGGACCGTCCGTTTTCTCGCCAGCAACTCAAACCGTCCGATTAGCAGCCAGGAACTCGCACCGTCCGATTTCTGTTAATCTGACACCACACACATGTTAATCACCCGTGTTCTCCATATCCGTGTCCTACCCCATTGTTGCCTCCATATTAAAATTAAAAAGCGTCTTATAGCACAACATATATTTTATAACGGTAATAATATTTTTCACTTTTTATTTTTTGGGTTTACAAGAGAATTATTGTGTTCGAGAAATATGAGTTTAATTTTAATGTAATGATAGTGTAAAATATTTTGCATAGTCGTGCAATTACATTCTTTTTTTTAGACGACTATTCATGCAATAAATATAAAAGGTAGTTATTTTTATTAATGTGAAATTACGTAATTAGATACATATATAAAATTACTTTATGCTGACAGTGCATTAAAATTAAATTTAAAAAATATTAAGTGAATAAATTATTTTTGTAACTAAATCTAATTAAATTTTTTTATGTCTCTCTTCCTTTTTTTTTTTACTAAAATTTTTAATTATTAATTTTAAAATTATTAAACCAACTTAATTAAACTCATTATTTTTAAGCAACGGAACCGGGGTGAGAAAGCAGAGTCGTTTTTTTTTCTTGATTGGTCGGTTAATAATATATTTATTTAAGTGAACTAGTAAACACTGAGAACTCATCCAAGCCAAGTTGATTTTCAGAGTTTTTTTTTTTTTTTTTTTTGGTAGTTAGTTGATTTTCAGAGTTGTTCTTTTTTTTTTTTTGGTCAGGCAGAGTTGTTTTTAATTAATTAATAACATAATATGTTTACATTCGGGTTGAGGCCCAGACCTTACAGTAACCCAGACACGATTATCCTTCAGTAGGATGCTTATATGAATTGGGCTAGCCTTGTACTTTGACCAAATTCTTAGAATATCTGGCCCAAATAAAACGGAGTGGAAATGACCAGAAAAACTAACGGCACTAATTTTATTCTGATCACGGTATCGGCCTCACAAGGAAGAGTGAAAGACTGAAAATAATAATTTATTTCTAACTTCATTAATTTTTGCACGAGTTTCTCATTTTCGTATATATGAATTCCCATCATACCAATATACATTATCATTACTTTTTTCATGAGCACTGAGTTTTAATCAAGTGGAATCTCTAACTCTAAGGATGAATCGGATCCCTACTCCCTATGAAATAGACTTCAACAAATAATATTTAGTGCCAATGTACGATTAGGTTCCTTAATTTCTTAATTAGAAATTTTGGATTTCAATTTTGAGAAAAGAAATCATCTCAATAACAAATTGTCTACTCCACTAATAGAATTTTTTTTTTTTATTAAAAACACGTTGTAAGAGTGTATTTATTCTACTTATTTTATTATATAAAAATCGAATTTCTGAGTTTAACGATGGACTATGTGACATGTTTCTGATAATGTTTTTGATTTATTTTTTTAATTCATTAAATATAATTTACTACAATAAATTAATTATATCAACTAATTGATTTGATTATATATTTAAATATCACAAAATTTATTATAATTAATTTATTTTAGTAGTATTTTTCAATTTATTTATTTTAATATTCTGATAGTATTTTTTTAATTTATTAAATCAAAATAATTATAACAATTATTATATTAATTAATTGATTTTATTAATTTATTAGTCATTAAAATAATAAATCTATGAATAAAATAGGCAACTAAGATATTTCAATTAATAATCAAATCAAATTAAATCATATTTATTGAAATATTGAGTAAATTTCAAATTATGTGAATTAAAGACCAAACTAAAATAAGATGATTCTTTACTTATTTAAATTGAATATAATACATACAAATTAATTTTGTTAGATAATCATGCTTTTCTGGTCTTTTATATATAAATGGTCAAACAAACTTATAAGAGTATCTCTAATGCTTAGTATTAATTTTATTTTATTTTAGATCCTCAAGATGTCTAGTAAATATTTGTGGACTATATATTATAAGACTTTATTTGAAACTTAATATAAAATTTGTCACTCCAATATTTAATTTTATTTCAATTTAAATTTTAAATTATTTTTAATTATTTTAAATAAATTTAATTAAATGGTGAAATTTTAACTAAAATAAAAATATAAAATTACAAAATTAATAATTATATACCATAGTTAGATTGAAAGAAAAATTAGAATTTTATAAATAATTAAAAAAAATTAAGTTAACTTGATTTAGATCAATTTTTTTTACCAAATTGATAAGATAATAAAAAATAAAGTAATAAAATACAGAGTACAAATAAGTACATCTAATTTATTTGAGTAAATTTTAATGGAGTCTTGTTACAACATTACAATAAAACAACGTTACAGTAACACTATTAGTGTTTATTTAATGGATGAGTTTAAACAAGTGGCAACATTTCACTCTTCTTTCTTTAAAGTGATATGGTATTTTTTTACTATATCAGTATCATTTCAAAAATGGTATCCAATGCAAGTTTCAATTTTAAATCAGTTCATTTACTGTATATGTCAAAATTGATATTTAAAATTGATCCTAATAGAGTTGCTCTAAGAATCATCATGTTTATCGCTCTTGCTATTTGAACTCTTCTTTACTTATTTTCTTTTTTTTTTCTTTGTGTATATATAATCTCTTTTATGTATAAATGTACCAAAAATGAGAATGTATGGATGAATATTTAATTGATTGTTTGTTTGACGAATATCATAACTTAAAAATGACTTAATTTAAGCATTCTACCGTTGTTGATGGAAGTTAGATTATAGTAATTAGAGTGATCAGTGTATTTTTTATAGTATTAGATAAAAAAAATATTTATTAAAATAAATATACGCATTGTAATAATTTTTTCTTTGTCAATTTGTTTTTTTTTTTTACCTAATAAACACTATTCATGTTGAATATATTATTTTCATCAGAAGTCATACATAATTGATTGATAATTTTGTGTTAAAACACTCCTATGGTGACTAAACACCGTACCATTAACTCGTTAAAATTAATTCTCTTATGATTATCCCAATGTATAACACTATCAGATAGAAATTTATTATATTATATTTGTTTCTAATGAGGTGAGCGAGTTTTTAGACCTAATCACGGTTAAAGTTGAGGAAAGTCAAAAAATACTAATAGTACAAACACTGTTTATTTTTAATACTCAATAATAATAATAATATATAAATTAAAACTAATATTGTTCTGTACAAAATAATAAAACGTATATTATACTTGAATAACGAGAATTTTTCCTTACAAATCACATTAAAAACATCATTTTAATTTGCTCACATATACTTTTAAGTTCTCATTTGCTATTAACACTTCTCATGTCTTTAATTTTGAAAATGTTATTTTTTATAATGAATATATTATGAATTATGTTGAATTATATTAAATTGATTATTTTATAATTATTATATTATAACTTTTTTTTGTTAATTTAAAAAAAATTCAAAGAATATCTGTAGATAACTATGAGTATCTGCATTCCCTAAAAGGATAATTAAATTGGGATTTGCGACAAAAATAGAGAGGGGATGGAAGATATTTTTTTAAAACAGGAGTAAAGGACGGGAAAAAAAGTCCGCTACACCCAAATTTATCCATTACCATCTCTAGCTAACAAGTAACAATAGAAATTCAATTTGAGCCGTTTTGAGATAGGACACATGGACTTCATATGTATTGACTCCTAAGATAATGAACTTAATTCGGATTTGGAATTCGAACAATGGACCTATGTTAATCTTGCTCACTTTAGTTAATGTTTTTAGTCATTGTTGTAATAAATACTATACTATTAAATATTATTACATTTAGTATATATAAAAGTTGGATATGCTTACAAGAGATTTTTTAATCAAACTAAAAAGATTCTAATTATATTTTTTTCTTTTTTAGTCTTAAATATTATTTACTAACGTAATGAAAAATGAATAATAATAATAATAATAATAATAATAATAATAATAATAATAATAATAATAATAATAATAATAATAATAAAAATTCACATAATTAAAATAGATCATCCTAATATATACATGATACTACATATATTGAAGATTATTATATATGATAAATTATTTTTTATTTTTAATAAAGTTAATTTATGTATAAATCAATTAATTTTTATAATATATGATTTATTACATAATTTTTTTCTCTTAATATTGGTAAAATTTAATAAATTTAATATACAAAATATAATTTATATTATTTAACGTACAAGTTAAAATATTATCTAGGACAATAAGTATAAATGTATAACAGTATAAGTACTAATTTATTTATTAGTATTAGAAAAATATATAAATAGTATAAATATGATTTTTTGGTAGAAAAAAATAATAATTAAAGGTTATTAATTAAGTTAATTATATAATAAAAAATTTATGAATAAATTTTCAAATAATGGTAAAAAAAATAAGATCACTATTTTCACATACTACAATATTTATAAAAAAAATTGGATAATAAATCTGTAAGGCCCACATCGGTTGGGGAGGGGAACGAAGCATGTCTTATAAGGGTGTGGATACATCTCCCTAGCATGACGCGTTTTGACGAGTGAGTGTGGGGGGCTTTGGCTAGCATCCCTATCGTCAAAAGCAAAACCGTGAGGTCTTGTGTGCCAAAGCGGACAATATCGTGCTAGCGGGTGGTCTGGGCTGTTACAGATGGTATCAAAGCCAGAACTCGGATCGACGTGCCAGCGAGGGCGCTGGACTCCCTTAGGGGGGTGGATTGTAAGGCCCACATCGGTTGGGGAGGGGAACGAAGTATGCCTTATAAGGGTGTGGATACCTCTCCCTAGCATGACGCATTTTGACGAGTGAGTGTGGGGGCTTTGGCTAGCATCCCTATCGTCAAAAGCAAAACCGTGAGGCCTTGTGTGCCAAAGCGGACAATATCGTGCTAGCGGGTGGTCTGGGCTGTTACACGCGACTCTGATAGTTCGGACATTACGACGACTTTTATATTATTTGATACTAAAATATGAGCCTCTTTAAAACTTTAAGTCGCAATACCGATCCAAAAATACTTTCATCCGATATCATACATCCATAAATACCATACAACTTACAAAGATAACCCTTAGATCAAAGAAGTTCAATAGGATCAATAAGAAGAAAACCAGCGCATCAGTTTGAAACAAACTCAAGCTGAGTCGAGGAAGCATGAGGTTTACAGAAGAGAATATTTCAGACCCAAGACAAAGCTCACAGAACTTCAAGAGCACGATTAAAAACAATAAGGTCCCACATCGGTTGGGGAGGGGAACGAATCATGCCTTATAAGGGTGTGGATACCTCTCCCTAGCATGACGCGTTTTGACGAGTGAGTGTGGGGGGTTTTGGCTATCATCCCTATCGTCAAAGGCAAAACCGTGAGGCCTTGTGTGCCAAAGCGGACAATATCATGCTAGCGGGTGGTCTGGGCTGTTACAGATGGTATCAGAGCCAGAACCCGGATCGATGTGCCAGCGAGGGCGCTGGACTCCCTTAGGGGGGGTGGATTGTAAGGTCCCACATCGGTTGGGGAGGGGAACGAATCATGCTTTATAAGGGTGTGGATACCTCTCCCTAGTATGACGCGTTTTGACGAGTGAGTGTGGGGGTTTTGGCTATCATCCCTATCGTCAAAGGCAAAACTGTGAGGCCTTGTGTGCCAAAGCGGACAATATCATGCTAGCGGGTGGTCTGGGCTGTTACAAAATCAATTCTCAATAAATTATACATTAATTTTGTCAAAAAAATAAATAAATTATACATTAAATATTATTATTTACGTACTAATTAATATGTGTGTGCGCGTGCGTGTGCGTGTGCGAGTGCGCGCGTGCATGCGTGTGTGTAATCAATTATTAAGTTATAATTAATTTCTAATTCAATTTTTGCGAATTAAAATTTAAATGATTGAAATTATTAGATACCGAATTTTTGTAGCTAACTAATTTTGTTTTTGTTATTAAAATTAAAAAAGATGAGTTGTTAATCAATTCTAAAGTCAAACTTAAATTTATGTAAAAAAAATATTTTTATTTTATTTTATTGACTAGAATTAATTTTAAAATAAAAAATTATATATCATATTATAAAATAGTGTCACTACAAGAAAAATACCCATTCAGCTACACTTTTTTTAAGCTATATTTGAAAAGCGTAGCCTATTCCTACACTTTTCTCCGTGTTTTCTTTTTGTAGGATAATAAGAAACACATTTGTGGCATCACTTGAAAAGTGTCTCTTTAGATATTATAAATATCACTTATAAAGCGTAGCCTTATCTTAAGAGCTATGGGTTCACTTTTTACACCAAAGAGAGTGCTTTTGAAGTGTAGCCTATTTGTCATGTTTCAGGTGCACTTTAAAAGTGTTGCCTAATGTATCTGAGTCAAATGTCCAATAACACTTAGTAAATTTTTTGAATTTTCACCAAATAATACACGCGTACAAACACTTAGCCAAATTAGAAAACATAACACTTAGCCACTGAAAACATAACACTCGATCATCACTACCCTTAGCTTTTCCCTTCTTCGCGCCACTCATCACCCGCAAATCAGAGAAAGGGATCGCCATCACCAGTCACCACTCACGGGGTCACCACTCACCACTCACCATCTCCACTAGTCACTCATCTTCGTCACTCATCTTCGTCGTCACTTCTGTTTGCTGTGTGCTCACATCAAGAAGACTCTACGCTCAATTGAAAGCCTCTCTTCATTCACTCACCATCGTGAAGAAGGTATGTATTCACCTTCATTTGGTTTCTAAAATATGAGAGGGTAGAGTTCCGATTTTAGGGTTATAATTTGGGGGTTTGGTACAAAAACCTGTAAACTCGTGAATTGATGAACATGCATGCTAATATTGCGGCGCAGAAGAACTCGTGAATTTGGGGGTTCATTCTGGTATTGTTGCGGCGCAGGAGAACTTGTGAATTTTGGATTGTTGCGGCGCAGGAGAACTTGTGAATTTTGGATTGTTGCGGCGCAGGAGAACTCGTGAATTTGGGATTTTCATTCCGTTTACGCAGGTGAGTGATGTATATAGTCAACTTTCATTTTAATTCCTTGTTGATACCATGTGGCATAGTTAACAAATTTCGTTTCAATACACAATTCGTTACTCTATATTGAGATGGGAATTAGGAAGTGAAAGCTGTTAAAACATTGTGGTGGATTTGAATTCTTTTTCCGTGGTACCAACAATAACCCCTTTAGAGATGAGTGTAAAATGGTGGCTTTTGGTCCTCTTATTTCGGCTTTAGTCAATGGATGGAAGAGGGGTTTGGTAATAATAATAAGGGTGTAGAATTTGGGGGTTTCAGATGAGTGCAAAAGAGTAGTTAAAATCAAGGATTTTTAGTTTAATTATAGCAGAGGTGCAATTGTGAAATGATGAAAGTTTTGGATGCAATTGCAATATATAATTCCCTCCGTGACTTGACTTTATTTGCTAAATTATAATCATTTTATGAATTCACAAATTATAACATAACATAGTGTCTCTATCTGTCTCCTTCGTAGACTTGGTACTAATTTATAGTTTATTTTTCTTTCAATTCTACTAAATCAGTTGTAAAATTTTATAATTTGAACACACTAGACATTCTATATGTATATCTTAGCTTTTTCTTTAATAAAAACTAGAGAATTAAAATTAGAAATTGACAAGCATGAAAAAACAATGTCGTGTGTGTGGAACATCTCGATATACTAAAAATTCTAATGATAATAGCGAGAACCAACCTCACAAAAAAGGTCATCCTATTCCTGCAAAGACTCTGAGATAATTTCCTATAATTCCAAGACTTCAGATATTATTTATGTGCTAAAAAATAGCAGCTAGTCTGAGGTGGCATGATGAGGAGCGCGTTAAAGATGGGACGTTAAAGCATCCTGCTGATAGCCTGGCATGGAAGAACTTTGATGAAATGGATGAAGATTTTGCAAAAGAATCACGCAATATTAGACTAGGCTTGTCAAGTGATGGGTTCAACCCATTTTATAGCATGAATATTTTATGGAGCACGTGGTCCGTGATATTGATGGTATACAACTTGCCTCCGTGGATGTGCATAAAACCTGAATATTGTATGCTTTCTTTGCTTATTCCTGGGCCACAATCACCTGGCAAAGATATTGACGTGTATCTAAAACCATTAATAGAAGACTTGAAGTTGTTGTGGGAAATAGGGGTGGAAACTTATGATGCATCAAAGAATGAGACCTTTCAAATGTGAGCAGCTCTTTTGTGAACAATCAACGATTTTTCTGCGTATGCTATGTTGTCTGGGTGGAGTACCAAGGAAAAATTGGCTTGCCCTTGTTGCAACAAAAATACATCTTCTCTACAACTAAAACATAGTCGGAAAACAGTTTATATGGACCATCATATCTTTTTACCCATAGATCATCCATGGAAAACCAATACAAGGTCTTTTAATGGGAAGCATGAATTAAGACCCCCTCCACCTGTTATAGAAGGAACGGAAATTTTTGAGATGCTACAAAATGTTGAGAATATTTTCGGGAAGAAGCAAAGTACATCAAATAGTTTCCCTTTGATACCATCGAAGATATGGTAAAAAATCGACCGACACAGGTTCCAAAAAGTCAATTCATAAAATTGATCTATTATTGGAGTCATCCTACAATCCAGGTAAAATAGTTGGTACTTTAATTGCAAATATATTACTGTTTGTTAAGACATAAAAAAAATAATGAAAATTCAATTGATAATGTGGGAATTTGTCCTCTCATGCTGTACAAACACATATCCATTCTGATGTAGGTTCTTGAACTGAATTGAATTTTTTTAGGATATATTGATGCCAGTTCCATTCTAAACTTCTAAATTTGTGTTTTTACAATTCTATTTTTGGCTATTTTGTTTGCTGTAATTTTAAGTTGCTGCAATTCTATTTTCTGTAGTTCTGTTTTGTGCAATTTTATTTTCTGTAATTCTATTTTGTGGAATTATATCTACTGCTATTCTGGTTGCTGTAATTTTGTTTGCTGAAGCAAAATTTAATTATATTGTTCTCTGTTTTCTATGTGCTAACTTTTTATTCAATTATAGTCAATAAGTGAAAAAAAACAAGAAACATAAAGAACAGCAAAAGTTTCCACATCGCATGGGGCCGATCAATTTCGGAAGAGTACAAGTGGCTCTGGTCATACCATATTTAATTAGGATTCTGAATATCTGCTGTTGAGTTTAAAATTTTTATTTGTTAGAACTTAGAAGGATGCCAAATCTTTTTAATTTGAACTGAAATTGAAAGATATGGAAGCTGTGATTTGGTTTTTTTGGTTTTGTTTTTTCATTATGTAATTTTATTATTATTGTTATCAGGGTGGACCAATATTTGTGGCTTCTTTTGTGCCTTTGTGTTGCTCCAAGGTCATTGTTGTGTTATTGTATATACTGTTGGATACTCTATTTTGGTGCCTTCTTACTCATATACTGGGCAAAGTTTGAGCTTCTTATAATATTAAAATCAAAAAAGAAGAAAAATGTTATTGCTTGTCACTTGCACAATGCACTTGAGTTTCTGATTTTAGTTCCCATTTGGTATGAAGTTGTGTTAGTCGGTTTTTTAGTTATGTCCTTTATGGTGACTTATAGTATCCCCTTGAATGTGATTGTTGTTTTAAAGCAAAAGGGTATACAGTACTTTGGTTTATTTAATTTTTTATTATTCAAGCATAGTATTGTTTTGTTTCTTATTTTATGTTTTTGGTGATATAAAAAGAAGAGTACTTTGAATTATCTTATGCCACTTTGATATTGTATGTGTTATTAATATGTTAATTACTTTTTTCTTGTTGTACGTTTTTAAATTATAATTATTTTTCTATATAATTATGCAGGATAATTCTAAAGATGTGAGTGAAGATTGAAATGTTTATCATGATGGTTTATTGACATAGATGGAAATTGAAAGATGTATGGTTGATGATGATGTCTTTTATTAGAAGCTACATTTATATGATATAATATTTTGGTTTTTCCTAGTTTATTAGTAGTAAACTCTAAATGCATTATATGAGTATGTTTATTCTAGTTTGAGATGTATGAATATTCAAAATTATGATCATCTCAATATTTTTGGTTCATTATATAATTATATTTTGTTTCAGTATAACTTTTATTATTTAAAGATTATTGTATGGTATTATTATATATGTATTTGTTTTTATTTTATAATAATTAACTAATTTAATTAAAAATACAAGATTATATATATAATTATATTCTCAAATATTAGATTTTAGATAAAAAAATTATTAGAAATTTTTGTTTTTATATATGTATATATATAAACAAAAATCTTTTAAAAAAATGAGGGACAAAAGGCTACATTTATATAGAGTCACTACCGTAGAGGCGGAGAGTAGCGGCAGGGGGTTGGCGGCCGTGACCATAATCGCCGCTAATCAAGAAGGATCCTGGCAGAGATGTGTGGCGCTCAGGTAAAAGCCACAAAACTCCCCTGGATAGCGGCTGGGGAGTGAACACCGCTGCTAAATTAGGAAGTATATCTTCAGGCTTCCTCGTTTCACAGTATCTTCCTGGTGCGAACAAAGCGGGGGAAGAGGCGCCAAACAAAACCACCCCACCCGGCGACTTCTTCAATAAACGCCACTAGGTGAGTTTCAAATCAGTGTTTCAATTCCACTTTTATCTTACAACTCAAAATTACTTCCCCCCAATTCTGCAGAAACCCGCGAGTTGAGTTTGGTAGCACGCCAACCAAGAGCGGGAGCACAGCCAAGAAATATCAAGGAAGAACCCACCCAGGTGAGGATTTTATCATGATTCGACTTGTCAATTCTCCCTTTTCATGTTACAACCATTAATTGAGAACCCTAATCGAGAACCCCAATTTTGCAGAAACCCCCAATTTTTCAAGCTTTCCCCTATCATCCACAATTCCTGAAGCTCATACTCTCCCCTGTCGAGTTGCGCAGCTACCTTCGCGACCAGTCCCCTGGCACTGGTTAGTCCTGACACTGTGATCTTTTCTTATTGATTTCATTGTTGGTTAGAATTTTGTAAAAATATTTATCTATATCTGTCTTTAACTGGGGTTAATGGCCGTTGTTCATATACTGGAATTCGAAGGTACCCCTTTTTTTATTTAATGGGTGCTCTGTATTAAAAGTGATAGTTAGAGTAGAAAGCTTTAACAAAGGATCGTTATCAATGTTAGAGGGTTGAGTTTCTTTGGTTTGCATCTCTCTTGCATCTACTTCCTATTTTTTTAATTACCCAAGAATGTGTTTCTTTGGTTTGCATCTCCCTTGCACAGGAGAAATTGAGAAACTTTGCACGCACTAATCTGAATAATTTGTTTGTTGATAAATTTATCCTGTAAAGTACAGGACATTGGTAACTGCTGTTTCATAGCTGTGGTGTGTTCTTTGCCACTTTCCATTGGTTCAACTCTGTTATCATTTTCCCATATTTTTACGACAAAAGCTTGATATTTATCATTTGTGTATTGTTTATAATAGTATTCTGAGTCAGGTTGGTTGTTGGTGTGTTTGTACAGTTGGGCTTGTTGATTTTGGCTTAGTTTCCTTTATCTTCATTATGATTCTTCCATTCTCGTCTCCCAAATATGTCATTTTTCTGCCTATTTGAGTGTTTTAAAAAAAGTAACTTTGTCTTTATTTTCATTCTATTTTTTACTTCTTTGTTTTACAACACTTGGGTTGTACATTGTATCCTCTTTCAATTTCATACTTTTTTTATTTAAATGCTTTGCTTTCTTTTGATGTTTTGGTGATACACTGCATGTAGATCTGGGATTTTAAATTTCATATTCAGACATGGGGTACTTAAAGTTTGTGTCTTTCCCCTATTCTTCAAATGAGCTAGTTTTTCACTTTCCACATGTGTAGAGAGTAATGGCTAAAACTTAAAAGGGACCATTGCCACTTCATTGAGCTTCACTTAAGTTCTACTATTCTCAGGGGAAAAAATAAAATAAAATAATAAAATAAAAGGAGGACACTTTAATCCTGAACATTAATAAGTTTGGAATTATGGTTGTTAGCAATTCTGTACAGCATAGCACACCCAATCATTTCTAGTTATAATATGCTTTCGTTGACCGCATCATGAGCTTAGAAGATTACATTAAGTGGGATGCTAATGTAGCTGTCATTGTAGTTTATTGATGGTCCATGGAGGGCTCAATTGCTCCTTGGTGCTATGGAGTAAAAGGGAGGAAATGTCATTAAAGAAAATTTTGAAAAAAGGTGGAAGATAGTTTTCCGTTAATGATAGTTTACTTATTATGTTGGTGCAAGGTTTTATTATGTTTAGTGTGTTCCATTTATTTCTATTTTGTTTGGTGGTAGTGGAGTTAGTTTACATGGAGTTTCTTTGAAGGGATTATATGTAGGTTTGTTTGTTTGTTGGGTTTTTTATTTGGCAAATTCTATGGTGCCTATAACTTTGGTGCCGAATTTGCCGAACTTACCTTGTATGGTAAATTTTAAATATTAAAAAATTATTTACTTATATATTTTTTAATTTAAATATTAATTTTTATCTTCTTTTAGTAAGTTAGGCAAATATAGATAGGCACCATAGAATGCACCTTTTTATTTTCTGTTGAATACCATTCTCATTTGCTGCAAAGTGCAAACAAATCCGTCTTTTTCATTCTTATAAATCAAAATCCTTATTGGCTTTATTTCTTTCTCAGATTACTATTGCCTCCCTATCGGCTTTAATTCTTATAAACCAAATTGCATTGCATGTGAAAAAGACACTACTTTTTGTTCATACTATACTTACTGTGACACTGGACTAATTGGTCATGATTCTCTTGATGTCATTCATGCTACTCTAGTACTGAATTGCTATTTGATTTTTTCAAACCCTTTTCTTATGTGTCACTCTTCCTGAGTTGCTCGTGTTGTTATTATTTTTTATGTTATTTTTCATTGAACCAATTATTTGTACCTCTATGGTAGATGACAAGATAGAGAAACTATAATCAATTATTTTGCATAATCATACCTACGAAATTTATGTCTACAATTTCAAGATTCTATTCTCTATCCATTATGACTGTTTAGTTATATTTTTTTTCATTATTTTTTAAATCTAACTTTCAATCCTATTTTCTTTTTCTTTTTTTAAGAAAGCTTTTATTTTCTTTTCACTTTTTGGACTTGGAACCAGCAATTCTTTCACCCAGTAATTATTTAGAAAGCACAGAATTTTGCAATGAGTAAGCCTCCTCCCCAATACCTTCCGTGTGCTACATGTTACTTGGGATGCAAGTAACTTTTATTTCTGTTTTCGTTTTGAGTTATTCTGTCGCTCTCTACATGGTTTTGGTTGTAATATATTGTCAAGTTTATTACGTATGGCACTCTCCCATCTCATAATTGTGATAAACTGTTATTGGTTCTCTTGACACACTCCCCATTTTTTTCTTTATTTTATTACAAGTTCTATGTATTTTTTTACTATTTTTTTATTTGTTTCTGCTATTTCATTCATTTAAACATTGATAAGAGTTGGATTACAAAGCCTAGAGGGAGTGCAGAATATAGGGATGGTCTGAATAGATTCCTTGACTTCGCATTTGCCAATGCATCATCCGATGGGATGATACATTGTCCATGCCCTTTGTGTGGGTTCCGATGTTACCAAACTAGAGAGGACGCATACGATCACCTTCTGATGAAACCCTTTCCCCCTAACTATACCTTTTGGTTACATCACGGTGAGAGGATCGTAGACGAGAGATCCAGCACTAGGGAAGAACTAGAACCTAATTTAAATTTAGGAGATCAAATGCGGGACATGGTCCACGACGCATTCAACTTCCTGAGACTGCAGAGTGACGATGAAGACTCGATGAATGGGCATGTCGGAGACATTGCGGAGGGGTTGCCGTACTTATCTGATGAACCTAGCTGCGAGGCTCGTGCCTTTCACGACTTGCTTGAGGACGGCGAGCAGGGATTATATCCGAGATGCCCAAGATTCTCGAAGCTGTCTTTCTTGGTTAGGCTGTACCATATAAAGTGCATGTGCGGAGTGAGCGACAAGGCTTTCGGATTGATTCTAGAGCTACTGGGGGATGCCTTTGAGCATGCAAGGATTCTGAAGACCTTGCACGATGCCAAGAGGATCATAAGGAAGCTCGGTATTGGGTACAAGAAGATAGATGCATGTCCAAATGACTGCATGCTATACCAGGGTACAGACCAAGACTTGTCTAGATGCAAACGGTGTGGGGCATCCAGGTGGAAGCAGAAGACCAGGAAGAATTCTTTAGTCAGAATCAACGCCGTTGTCAAGAAGAATGGGAAACCTCTTCTCAATTCTAATACACCCAGCCCTACCTCACAGTACTTAGCCCTGAATACAGTGAACGAAGCCCCACCCCCAAAGAGGAGCTCTCAACCCTTGCGCTCGGACACCTCATTGTCTTTGACTGCGTAGTTAGGTCGTCCTCTCTGCTGTTAGCTCATCCGTTCGGGCCAGCTGTTACATCGTCCTCTCACTACTGCGGTAATCACCAGTTCTCTATCAATTTATGATGGTATAATGTTTCTTTGATTGGACGTTCTTACTGCATATGAAGGTTGTGCATGTTTCGATAATGGTACGATTCTGATTTTCCTAATTACTCATGTCTCATCTTTTGATGAAATCCCACTTCATTATTTGAATCTAGGTCAGTGATTATAGCCCAATAGGTGGTATTTACTTAGATGGTTAGAGATTTGAGTGTATTGCTAGTTTAGATTTGAAAAGAAAGTTCTTCTATGATCAATGAAGTGCGGAACTATACGTTCGTGTTGTGGTTTGGTTCTCTGAGAATCAATCAGTAATCATCACACTACTCAATAGAAACCAGGAAATATGGTTAGTACACTAATTAGTGTGGTATAAAATTGGGCTAATTAATTTTTTTTACTGTGCAGCTCCTAGGACTGTGGTAAAGTCCAGGATTTAGGTAGTAATTGGACTGCTGTGAATGAATGTTATGTATAATTTGAAGAGGTAATGACCAAATCAGTATCCAAAAAATTAAAACGCTGACATTGCGGTACCTGACTATTGTAATCGACAAAATGGTACCTGGTTAATTTTAAAAACTGACAAGCGTGTCCATAAGCTTGCCAGACCAAAGCTCCGGTGAGGACAATGCTTACCTGGACACCGGATTATGCTGACAAATAATGTTTTAATTGAGTTGTAATTTCTAATTAATTAATTTGTTAGCCTAGGTGGAAATTAGATCAATTGGATTTCATTTTGCCCCCAAATCAGAACTCTTTGCCCTAATCCCAAATTAACAAGCTCTCTATTCGTTCATTTGCAGGAAGGATCCAAGATTGGACGATGCATACTGCAAGGGCTCGTGGAAAAGCTGCAACGCTGAGAAGGCAGTCCTCGATGCAAGCCTTCGACGTGGATGGTGCTTTGGGCATTGTGAACAAAACTTACGATGGCTGTTGCTTTTGTCCCCTTCCAGTGGTTCTGTTGAAATCGAAGACAAGTAGCAACCCTGATAGATGGTTTCTACGCTGCCCTATGTGGAAGGTAAGGTTGGAATTCTGATGAATATGTGAGGATGTAGAATAATATCCCTTCTTGGTTTGTCGTCTGTTCTTATTCAGTTTTAGTATTCGATTGTTCTCTGATCTTTGAACTCTTCGTGTTGTGCTAGAACACACAAATGCGTTGCGGGTATTTCCAATGGTTGGATGAAATACAAGGAAAATGTGTGGAAGGAGAAGTTTCTTCAGAGAACAGTAATATGTTGGGCAAATCAGAACCCAAAAAGAAAGGTAGAATCAATGTCGACTGTGGGGATGGCCAGAAAATTCAAAGGATGATGATGGTACTATCTGTGGTGAATGACATGAAGGAGAATCTGAAGAGGGTTGAGTTGTACCTAATTTTTATGTGTATTTTGATTGGGTTAAATGTGGCTTTGATTATGTTTAGTTTGGCTAAGTAGGTAGACATTGCACAGTATAATAGTATAACAGTGAGAAATTGAAATTTTGTAATTTTGTCCACAATGTAATTGAGATGAATTAATGTATGCTGTGTTCTTCTTGTGCTTTGATTGAGTTATTGTTGTTATGATTTGATCAAGATATATGGAATATATATAAGCCATGTAAAATAGTTTTGTGAACAGAATCTGAATAAAACACCAAAATAACATCAAGTTATAACCATTAACTATTTAGAGTAAGAAAGTTCAGGCCCCAAATAAGGCTACCAAAATGACACATGTTCATAGTAACTGCTACAGACCCAAAATGAAAGTAACAAAACACAGAAACACTAGGTTAGCACTTACATGCCATAATGGCAGTTGGGTGCATTTTAAGTATATCCTGTCCAAAATGCAAATAACAACAGACTAAAAAACTCAAGAATCTAAGCTCATTTCTTGTTTTTTGTTGATGGCTTTGATGCTGGTGGTCCGGATGGCTTTTTCTTCTTCAAGGATGGGGTGGGCATGAAGCCTGTGAACCTGCTCTGTGTGGCTGGGCTTGCTGCTGCCATGGTCTCCCTAGTCACAGTTGGTAGCCTAAATGGTGCTGTAGGTTGGGCCTGAAGAGTGGGCCTAAGTAATGGACCTTGAGGGAATGACCCAACATTGGATGGAGATGCAGGAATTTGGGATCTAGACCCAATATCAGGCCTGACAACCCTAGGTTGAGCAGGGGGTGGTGGTGCATCTGCTGCATTGTGTGCTGGAGTTGGAGGTGTTGTAGTGGCTGACAGTCCTCTTCTAGTGGTGCTGCCTCTTCCTCTTGGTTGAACTGGGTTGCCCCTTACAAAAGATGGTCTGCCTCTCCTCTTTGGTGCTGGTGCTGGTTCTGAACTAGCTGTTGGACCAACGAAGTTGGTTGCTGCTGGTATGGTGTCTACATTAGGGGGTGAAGCATTTGTTGTAGTGTTGCTATCATTGATATTATTCTGCATCATTTTGTCCATTCATGAGAACACATCTTCTCTAGAAACAGATCCAACAGTTTAAAACAAGAAGGTAAAATAAATCACATTCTTCACCTGATCAGACTGACTTTGTGGATGGTTTTGAGTGAGGTCTTCCTCATCTGCAACATGTGCAGCGTGTGCAGCCTCCATGGTCTCCTCCAAGTTAGCTTCTTGCTCCCTAGCTTCTTCCTCATCAAGATCTGGTTCTTCAGCTGCTGTTCCAGTTCTTTTGTCAGGACAAGTTCTGCTATTATGTCCAGCGTTACAAAAAGCACATGAGTAAGGAAAATCAGCACTAATAAAATTACAGATAGGAAATAAAAGGTAAAGTAAATACATATTACTAATGGTTTTTGTTTTGCTTACCCTTTTGCAGGTTTGGCATGTTATCTGTCCGTATCTTCTCTTGGCCTTGTATTGGCTGCCATCACTTTGCTCAGTGCTATCCTTTCTCCTCTTCTTTGTAGGTCTGCCAATAGGCCTCTTGTATGGAGGGGGCAGACATGGCATCCCTTCGTGATGCTCCCAGTACTCCTGACTCGGTATGATGCTAATGTGAAACATGTAAGTCCTATTATAAGCCTCAATGGTGAGCTTGTGATGGACATAGTCTTCAGGCTTCTCATTCTTTCTTTGGATTGCTGCAATCCCATGACAGCATGGTAGTCCAGTGAGCTGCCATATTCTGCATGAGCATGTCCTCTCTCATGTATTGACTCTCACTCTATGTTGCCACTTTGTTACTTCAAACTGGTTGTTCTCATCATTACCACACCATTGTGCTTCCCAGTAATTGGCTTGTCTTTTTTCTTTCTCTAACCTACTAATTTGTACAGGGGCTATCTGTCCAGTATAAGCTATCAGTGAGTCTTTATGAGTTGCCATTGTCTTCATGATGTAGAACCTAAGCTCTTCAAGCATTGTCAAGATGCTCTTCCCTCGAAGACCCACAATTGTTGAGTTAAATGACTCACAGTTGTTGTTTGTCAAACTGTCTACCTTTGGCCAGTCTGAAAACCTTGATCTCGACCACTGTTCTTATTCAAATTTTGACAAATACTCCCAGGTCTGTTTGTTGATCCGTTTCACAGCTCCCATTGCATCATTAAATTCTTGATCAGTAGTTGCTTTTGCACATTGCCAAAATGTTGCCTTAAGTTCCTTATCCTTCCATCTCTTGTTTAGATTTCTCTACATATGCATACAACAGAATCTGTGCTTCACCCTTGGCATCACGTCCTGTAATGCTAGTATTAGTCCCTGCATTGAATGGTAACCACAAATAATTAGGAGACATTTGAAAAGTAATTTATAGAAACATACAAGAACTCAAAAAACATGAACATAATGCACATCACCTTTTGCTGGTCTGACATAAAAACTCAGCCATTCTCATTGTAGTCCCCAATGTCAGTGTGCAACTCCTCCAGAAAGAATCTCCAATTGTCCCTTGTTTCTGCATCAACAACCCCATACGCTATTGGAAACAGCTGATTGTTCGCGTCCTGACCAACGGCTGTTAGTAATTGCCCTCCAAAGTACCCTTTCAAAAACGTCCCATCCAAAACTATAAATGGTCTACACCCTGCTTTAAAGCCATTTTTGCAAGCAGCCAAACAGATGTACAAGTTCCTAAACCTAGGCAACCCCTCTGGCTGTAGAGTAGTCCCCATGTTGGCTCTTGAACCAGGATTAGCCTTCATGATTTCGTTAAGGTAGTCTCTGAGCCTTACATATTGATCTTTCTCTGTTCCCTCAATAACTTCTTTGGCTTTGTCCATAGCCCTATACATCATCCTCTCGTTGACTGAAATGTCATACTCCACTTTAAACCACTACTGTGCCTCCCTCTGCAGTATGTTGGGATGGATCCTGAGCTTGGGACCAGTTCCTCAGCAACCCAAGCACATGAAACTGATTTACTCTTGTTGCTCCTGGGGCACGTATGCTCGTCCACAAATGTCTTTATCTGAAATGATGCTGGATAGTTGGTCCTGGCACAATAGCACAACCAAGGGCAGCTGGATCATAGCAGATCACCCTACACCTCTTCTTCTCATTCCTAAGGTAGAATACCTGTCTCCCAATTTGTATGTTGTACTTCTGCACTACTGCTTTGAACTGGTCCATGGTCTCGAACTCCATATTCAACTCCAGAGTTATTTTTCTATATGGCGTGTTGGGATTATGTTGAGGAAATATAGGTTCCTCTTCATCATCAGATGCAGGAGGGCTACAGAGTTCTTCAGATTCATATTGGTACATCTCAGGTTCACTATCGCCATCTTCTCTATTCGGGTTAGGCACCTCTACCCTTGGTGCTTCATCCTCCTTTCCAAGTACAATTCTTTGCCCAGACGGTTGAGGTCTTGGATGATTTCTCCTTGCATTGTTTCTCTCACTTGTTTGTGTTACATTATCTGTTGCAGAGTCATTTGAGATACATGAGAATTGATGCAATTTTTATTCACATATCCTCTAACTAAAAAAGAAAATCTAATTTACCTGTTGGATTTTCTGTAACAGGTTCCTCTGCCCTTTGCTCATCCACAAAAGGTTCTCCAAAATCAGAACCTTCATTCAGATCAGCAACATCATCAGCATTGGTCTCCTCTGTGGGTTCATTCACAGCTTCAGCTTCTCGAGGATTACTCTCATGAACCTCATTCTCGGCAGCTCTTCTTTCTCGGCGTAAACCACTAGGTGGTGGTCTTGGATGTCTCTTTCTAACCTTCTTAGCAGGTTTCTCCAGAGCTGATGCTCCTTCAGTGTCTTTCTCCTCATTCCCGTCATTCGCAGCTTCTTCCCCTGCATCACTCTCACCTTTGTTCGACTCGTTAACATCAACAGTGGCCTCATTTACAACCTCATTAACATTCTCCTTCATAACCACACTCAACACCATATCCAATTCATTAACCTCACCACTGGTCTCATTCACACCTTCATTCTCCTTCTCATTAGCCTGACCGTCAACCTTATTAGTAACTTCAACCTCGTTGACATTATCACCACCTGGATTGACTTCAACCACACTATCATTGCTACCATCAGACACGATTTCTTCATCAATGATTTCAGGGTTTGCATCAATGGGGTGATCAAAATATAGGTGGACAGTGTTGTCATTCTTCATCGCACTCTCACACATTCTCATGACTTCAGCATCTATCCTAAGCACTCTAAGATCCTTACCTAAGTCTAAACCAGGTTCTAGCCAGTACACCTCATTGTATCCAGGGTAACCCAAGTCTAGAAATAAACCCTCAACAAAGAATAAATTACATGTCTCCACATTCACCCTGTGTATCTCAGTTACTAAACCCCCGTCGTATATCACATTACCGTCAACACCCCTTTTCAAGGCACCCATGTGATGATAAACAAAGGTAACTAGACGATCCATCTAAAAAATCGTAGAGGGAAGATACAATGAATAAAACAATCAAAATGATCATAATGCTGTCGATAAAAGCCACGTAAATGAGAGGATGGAGTGAAGGCGAACTTACCTCTTCGTAGGTTTCTTCCTAGCAAAGACTGGGGTCGCGATGATGCCACTAGCAAACCCTCGCTGTTGACGCTACGACTTCGACAATGTCTCTCAACTCCTCTTCGTTCTTCTTCGCGCCAAGTAACCAGAGCAACATCTCTCCCTCTTTACGTGACCTTTTAGTTTTACTCTTAGTGAAACACTAAGTCACAGTAAGTCACCCAGCAGTAACAACACTTGTTAATTTGGGATTAGGGCAAAGAGTTCTGATTTGGGGGCAAAATGAAATCCAATTGATCTAATTTCTACCTAGGCTAACAAATTAATTAATTAGAAATTACAACTCAATTAAAACATGATTTGTCAGCATAATCCGGTGTCCAAGTAAGCATTGTCCTCACCGGAGCTTTGGTCCGGCAAGCTTATGGACACGCTTGTCAGTTTTTAAAATTAACCAGGTACCATTTTGTCGATTACAATAGTCAGGTACCGCAATGTCAGCGTTTTAATCTTTCTGGTACTGATTTGGTCATTACCTCTAATTTGAATATCCAATTTTTAATCCAAATCACTACTACTTGTAGTATATAAGGACCTTAAACATAGATGTATATCCAGCTCACTCTTTATAAGTTATTGTATTAGTTTTTATGTTGTCTCTTAAGATTGGACACTAATCAAAATTAGTTCAACAGCATTAATTCCTCAATTATTAATGTGAGTATATATCTTGTTGGCTGGGACCATAATCCATATACACAACATTGTGCAAGAAAAGCTTGAATACTTGATCAGAATAAACATATAACTTTTATTTGGTGCACTACTGAAACAAAACATTATCTGATCACTTTGCTTCATTATTGAATCGATTTCACTTTGAGATTTGAGACTTGCGTGGTATAAATGACTGAATTTCCTGATTATGATGGTTAATCGAGCTTCAGTTGTCATCTTCACTTTGTTTATTACTGTCATGAACCAAGTGTTCCACCTGATTATTATGATTAACTAACACCTTATGAGGCTTACCTTGAAGGTTACTATTCAATTAGTATGTAATTTGATTATAGGAGCCTGTTTGTGAGGATTATTTGAATGTGTGTTTACGAAGGGCATTCTTCCAAGCCCACTTAGTTATCTTGTTAACTAATTCATGTGTTATGGACCATGACTATATTTATTATTTTTTGGGTGCTTGTTGGCGTCAGGAGTTTACGATGGCTCGGAAAGGTCGATTCATGAAAAAATCAAAATTGGGACCAGGATCTCACCAACCTCAAACGGGAGCGAATGCGACTTTGGACTCCCACCATGATGGCTCTCAAATTCTTCCGACTAATGGCGAAAGTGTCCCCGCTAATGGTGATAGTGTCCCCGCTACTTCACGCCCTTTCCGTCCCCCGCGAAGTGAACCAAGGCCTGCTCCACAGACGAGCACAAATAGTACCCAAAACTCGCTGACAGGCCATCTCAACTTGGACGCTAATGCTAATGAGGAACCTCTTGTTGAAGAAGAAGTTGACGAGCTCCATGATGCTCCTGTGGTTCAGAGTCGCAGAGGATGTAAGACTACATAGTTTTGGACTGTTAAGATCATAGGTATCTTTCCAAATTATTTTTCTTCCATCAACATCATTTAAGCTCCACCCATTATTAATTTACACAATATTGAAATTCGTTCATCCCAAATGCTTTCAGTTGCAAAATAGGTCAATGACATTTGATCTTCTCCATTTGTTTGCAAAGTGGTTTTTTAATTTCTTGTATCATAATCTTTAATTGGATAAAATATATTCTGTGGCCTGTCAAAATAATTATAAAAGATTCTGATTTATTATATTAATTTTATTTTTGCCTACATTTCAAATAAAGCGGTAAATTTGTTCTTATTATTAGTTTTTTAAATAAAAAGTCGGTAATTTTTTTTTTAAATTTGTTTTCAAGTGTTGCAAATCTACACCAATTTATGCATATTATATGTTGAATTGATCCATCATAATTCATTTGTTAGGTGTATACTAAGGTAATATTTTAATATTATTATGTTATATATAAATTTTCTCGCATGCTGTCCACAACACAAATGTTATATTTGGCTTATAGATTCTGACGGCACAATCAAGCCGGCAAAACTAAGCGTGAGGGATGCTATGGCACGGCCTAATGGTAGGAAGATCGTGCTCAGGTTCAACAATGCAAAGCAAGCAATTGGAGACGAAGCTGGACTGTTGAGTGGCGTGCTTGGTCTGCTGGGATCTGATTATGGAAAATTTTCCATCTGTAGGAAAAGTTGCATCAGATTACCACTAAAGACAAGGTTTATAACGAATGTGTCAAGGTAAAAGTTTATATCCCGGGTAAATTAAATTTGCTTATTTTTACAATTATTGACAACTTGTATTATCTGAGTAGCAAATTTTCCACTTTGATGAAGACAGCGAAGGAACTATTAAGAAAAATATTTTGAAAAGTATGGGGAAGGCTTAGAAGGAAACAAGGCTGAGGTTGTATGACCGTTTTTATGAGCCAACATTCACTACTGATCAAAATCTTGAGAATCGATTGCCGGGAATTGATCGAGAGCATTGGAGATGGTTCCTTGACTATCGCGCCGAACCTGAGACGAAGGTAATATACTGTATCGTTGTTACACAAGAATACCAATTATGCTGCATTGAGTCCTTTTCTATTAGATTCTAATCGCCCTTTGTCTCTGATGGACCAATAGGAGAAGTGCAGAAAAAACACGGAGAATCGATCAAAACAACAATATACCCACACTGGCGGTTCGAAAAGCTTCGCACTGCGGATGGAAGAGGAGGTAATATACTTGTTTTATTTAGTTATGCTAGTATCTCTGTGACTAAATTTTCAGTGATTTTGTGGAAAATTTTAATGAAAAAACTTTGTTGTTACAGTCGAAAGAACAAGGAAGGATAGTCGGTAGAGGAGAGTTATGGATCAAGGTGCACAAAAAGAAGGATGGCTCATATATGAATGATGAAGCAAGAGCAATTGGTGTAAGTAGTACTTGTTAATTGATAAAGGTTAACACAAGTCAATTTAGGAGAATTACCCCTATTTTTTTTTGTGGTTTTGGTTGATAGTGCATATCTTTCCATGTTACTATGATATTGCATGCTCCAAGCTTAAAAAATGCTGTACCATGCATTTCGTATATAGAGTTTATGTGTAATATTAACTTTTTATGCTGCTATATTTGTGTGTTTTTTATCGTGATGTAAGTGATACAGTTAATTAAGGAGATTACTAATTTGTGCATGTAGGAAAGAATTGAGGAAATTGAGCAACAGGATGAGTCTGCCAGAATGTTGTCTCAAAATGACTCCATTGCTCAGGTTTTCGAAAAAGAAAAATCGGGTAGAGTACGTGGTGTGGGTTTTGGACCGACTTCTAGTCAACTCTTCGATCCGAATTCACATGCGCCTGGCAACGGAGTCCAACTAGAGGAGACCCAGAGGAGGCTGCTTGAACTGCAGGTAGAGCTGGAAGGCGAGAAGTTGAAGAGGAAGGCGATGGAGGACGAGGCAGCAGCAGAGAAGAAAAAGATGAAAGTAATGGAGGACGAGGCAGTAGCAGAGAAGAAAAAGATGAAGGCAATGGAGAGTGCTCTGATTTATCTGTTTCAAAGGCAGGGTGTGGAGCTACCACCAGACATCGCTGCAGGGATGAGTTTCATGGAATGATAGAGCGAAAATAGAATATTAGGATTGGAGTTATTTTGCATTGAAGTAAACATTTTATTGAATTAGACTGAGCAACTCTACGAAAGAGATTTATTTACTTCGTATTTTGATGGATATATTAATTTGTTTTGCTTATATTTCAATTTTGTTTTTGCTTCAAGTTTATATTCTATTTTTGTTGAAAATTTTCACTCTTATAATAATGAAAAATAAAAAATAGTTAAAAAGAATAATTCAATAATATTTTAAATAAATTATGCGTGTTTTATTTGAAAAATCGAATTTTTTTTATTTTTATTAAATTAGCGGCGATTTTAAACCGCCGCGGTTTGGGTTCAGATATAACAAAAACCGTTACATTTGGCGGCGGTTTGCAACCACCGGTAACTTTTAACATAAACTGATGTCCCATTTGGTGGCGGTTTAAAACCGCCGCTAAACTTGTGGAAACTTGGATTCATCATGCCAACTTGCGGCGGTTTGAAAACCGCCGGTAAATATGAAGGAAACCGTGAAAGACTCATTTGGCGGCTGTTTTCAATTTTGTGTCGCAAAATTTTGATTTAGCGGCGGCTATACCAGCGGTTTATGAAAATCGCCGCCAAACCCAATCCCGGCGCCCATATCCATGGCGTTTCTATAAACTGCCGGCATTTGATTTTGCGGCGATTTAAAATCGCCGCCAATTTTCGGCTACCTTGTAGTGAGTAGCTATAGGTATACTATTTGTTACATTTATAAAGTGATGCAGTAGCTTTGAAAAGTGTAGCCTATTCTATAGAATGATCGTAACTATTAGTGCTGAAAAGCGTAGCCTTTGGTCCTGAACAGTATCACTTAAAAAGCGCGCCCTATTCTCAAAGGCCAGAAGCGTAGCCTTTGATATAGAAAAGTGTAGCTTTTGAGAATAGGCAACACTAGTATAGGCATCGCCTACAAAAGCGTCTCCGAAGCCTAAAAAGTGTAGCCTTTTCCTAAGGCATCATTTTTTTTTTCATTTTCGGCTACACTTTTCAAGTGTACCTGAATGGGTGTTTTTCTTGTAGTGTGTAGTCATTCATTTTTTTAGTGGTAATTATTGTCAAATAAATTGGTGTAAAAATAGGAGAAAATGCATTTATCAATCTAGGGATAATAATTTGTTTTTCAATAGAATAAATTATATATTGAACAACAAAAATTATTAAGGTTTCTTTTCGCATAAACTAATACTCATCGATAGTGTTTTGGTAATATTCTTAAGGAATATTAATCAATCTAATAGCTTTTGTAGTGACATAAGCATATAAGTTTGGAAACTTGAAAATCATGTCATAAAATGTGAAATATTAACAGGTAACAACGTTGATTATATTGTTTTGACTTCATGAGTGAATATGATACCAACAAATAAAGTTGTCATATTTAAATTTCAATAAAGACAAATCTCCACAAGTATTGTTATCAATGAGAATTGTTCTACTTTCAAGACAAATACTATTTTTTCACTGTATTTTCCAACTCGGCAAGCCGAGAACTAATTCACCACGGATTGAAGTTCCATTTATTAAGGATCTGTCGCTAGCCAATGAGTTATTACATACAGAAAGCGAGATTCGAAATCCTAGTACTTCCTTAAGTGGACGAGTGACATAACCACTCAACCAACTCGAATTAGTTAAAATAAATACTAATTATTTTTAATATTTTGTTAACCTATGATTTGAATTATAACTTTACAAATTATTTATAATAATTATTATATATTTTTTATTTAATTTTTTAATAAAAATTTCATATAATTTTATTAATTATCCTGTGTACTGCACGAGAACATTACCAAATAAAATGGTGTAAGAAATTAGAGAAAATGTATTTACTAATTCAACAAATAATAATTTATTGGGTAAAGTATATTTTTTATCCCTAAAGTTTGACAAAAGTTTTAAAAATATCCCTAAGTTTTATTTTGTTTCAATTTTGTCCCAAAAATTTTCGATTTGCATCAAATATATCCTCGACGGCTAAATTTTCAAAAAATTTAAGATCAATCTAACAATAATGCATAAAAATTATGCTTAATTTGCTTGTGTTGAGGGGTTGTTCTTATGAAATTATTGTTGAATCGGTCTCAAATTGTTTGAAAAATTAGCCATCAAGGGTATATTTGATGCAAATCGAAAATTTTTAGGACAAAATTGAAACAAAATAAAATTTAGAGGTATTTTTAAAATTTTTGTCAAACTTCACGGACAAAAAGTATACTTTACCTTAATTTATTTTACAATAAAATAAATTATATATTAAATAACAAATTTGTTATTGGTTTCTTTTCCCACAAACTAATACTCAACGATGATGTTTCAGTAATGTTATCAAGGAATATTAACCAACTTAATAGCTTTTGTATTGACATAAGTTTATAAGTTTGTAAACTTGAAAATCATGTCATAAAATGTGAAATTTTAACAGGTAACAATATTGATCATATTGTTTTGAATTCAATAATGAATATAATACTAACAAATAAAATTCTCGCATGTAAATTTCAACAAAAATGAATCTCCATAATTAAATATTGCTATCAATGAGAAATTATTCTACTTTAAAGATAACTATTATTTTTTTTTACGGTATTTCCTAACTGAACAGGTCAAAAACTAATCCACCATGTATAGGGTTGGCAGTGGGGTGAATTTTTGCGCTACATAACCGTGTCCTGCCGTCCTTAAACTTCTCAACTACCCACTCCACCGATGCTTGTGGATAATAGAATGCATAGAATGTTGTACCCTAATCCTCTCCTGCGGATACCCTCTCCACCCTATCTGTCCTATAACAATTAAATAACACTTTAAAATTTACATATTCATACATAAATTAAGATAAAAAAAATAAAATTCATACATAAATTAAAATATAAATATAAAATTCATATAATGTCAAATAATATAAAACTAAAAAAAAAAACTAATGTATGATCACTACAAATTTAATATGAAGTGGATTAGCATTACTCTAAATTTCAATCACAATAGCATTAAGAGCAGCACTGTTACTTTGTGTGTCTTCTCTAACATTACTAGCCATGAAATAATCTTAAAGCAGCTATATTAAAAATATTGAAAAAACTAAGCAAACCATATATAAAGCACCTATTGAAAAAATTGAGCAAACTATTGCAACATCGGCAATTAGACCCATTGCACATATATAAATTAAGCAAAATCACAAAAGTCCTAATTCTCAATCAACATATATAAACTATTACAACATGCCGATATCAGTAATTAGAACTCAAAGTCGATAACGATTTAAAATGAAAAATGCAAAATGAAATTTATGTAATAAGAAGATGCACCCTTCAATGAAAAATCATTCATGAAACATTTATTTTTATATAAAATAATCTTAGAATCAATCATAAAAAATATTAGTATATAATATGGACAGAAATTAGTGAAATGTATATTAGACCCCCTGCACGTATATAAACAAAATCGCAATACAAATTCACAACTTCACCAACAAAATTACACACAAATTCACAACTTCACTAAGTCCTCTTCCTCCCTGCTCTTTCGCCTTCTCCTGTCACTGGCCCTTTCACATTTTTCTCTATTTGATGTGTATTTTGTAAAAAAGAGAAATTAAAGCTATAAAGGCTTTGTGTCTTTTCCTCTCTTCAACACGGTAGCAATGCATTGATGGAGAGGTGGAACTAAGGTTGGTTGTATTGCTGAGAAAGGGAAGAACGAAAGGAGTTAATCAGGGTTATCTATTGCTTGGTTTGGCTTAAAAACCTAATTAGCTCTAGACTCGGAATTTAAAATGTGAGAAGGGAACTGGCCTTAGTGTAATATAGCTCGGATAAGATAAACTCATATGTCATGTTGGGATCAAAAGTGCGGACTATGTAAATCGAAAATTACAGTCGCGTGAAACGTAGATGTGGGTCTTAGGTGTGCTCCACATGAAGAATTCGCCCCGCAAGGGGTCCTCATAGCTCAAGACAAGCAAAATCTTAAGGAATATCACTGTCGATCCCATTTGGGGAGGGAAAAAGAAAGAAAAGAAGAGTGAGAACCTAAGGTTCCCAGCAAGGTGAAAAGGGGGTCTTAGAGTTTTTGTCTCTAAGTTTTCGTTAAATTGAAACTCGCCACATAGAAACAACAGAATATAAACGTACAACAGGTAACCAAAATTAGTCATAGACAGTTGCAAAATTACAGTAAACAATCACAAGAATTTCACATGAGCAAACAAGATAATGCATGCCTGTTCCTACCGCAGATTATGAGTTCATGTGTCGGTTGTCTATCCGCAGCCCGACGTTACCCGGAATGAATTCTGAATATAATTTCTCTACTGAATTAGTCAACACGGGTATCACATGGGTGTCTCCATGTCAGTCAGATACCAAAGTCACACGAGTTTACCCGTGTCAGTTAGGCTAAAATCAAAATCTTATAATTGCTACAGTATGTGCATTCAGTGAGAAACAGGGTACCATATGGACGAACCCATATCAGTTAGATACCACTTGCCAGTGGACGTCTCCACTTAGCAACTCTGCCCAGTTAGATCCCTTTGAGTCATTCATTGTGTGTTTGCCCTCTGAGAGAGAGAGAGAGAGAGAGAGAGAGAGAGAGAGAGAGAGAGAGAGAGAGAGAGAGAGAGAGAGAGAGAGAGAGAGAGAGAGAGAGAAACTTATCTGCAGACAGAGAGATAAAAGAGGAAGATAGCGACGTGCTTAGGGAAAAGGAGCTCTGATGATAAGCTCACATAAAATTGTAGCAACGATCAAGTGATGAGTCTATGAAAGAAGAATAAAAGAACTTAACAGACTCATAATGTGATGGGGAGAGAAGGAGAAGGGGAAGGGGGGAGGGAAGGAGGGAAGGAGAAAGAGGGAGAGATGGAGAGGAATTTACCTAAAAAAGAGGGGCTCAATAGGAGGAAGGCGACGACGGGTGTAAGAAATTTACCTAGAGAAAAGGGGCTCAACAAGAAAGTAGCGACGGGCTCAACAGTGACGACGACGAGAGCTGTGAAGGTAGACAATGACGGGCTCAATAACAACGACGATGGGTTCAGTGGCGAGACGATAGGAGCCGTGACGACAACAAGGCTGTGAGACTTTCTACAGAGAAGCCGAGAAGAAGAAGACTTTGGAAGAAGATGACTGGATCTCTCTGGCATGGGTATAGAGAATGGACTAAGACTGTGAATCACTGAATATGTGATGTGAGACAAATCCTAATCTCTAAAAGTATTTTTATGTATATACCCAAGGGCGGGTACACCCTAAACCCGACCATGTCATGCCTCGCTCGAATACTCGCCTCGAACGAAACCCACCCCTACCTCGGGTCGGGTTATTGCCCATCCTGATCAGGCAGGGATGGATCAAGTACTCGTGAATTTCGGTACTCCTATAAAGTCTAATCATATATTGATACTCCATTTTTTAATGATTAACCGCTAGCCACTTAATTACTACGCATGCAAGACGAGATTCGAACTCCTAATACTTGCTTAAGCGAAAGAGTGAGATGATCACTCAATAAACTCAAATTGGTTAAGACAAATACTAATTATTGTTAATATTAAAAATTCTTAGACTTTGATTTTAATTATAACTCTATAAAATATTTATAATAATTATTATTATATATTTTTTATTTTATTTTTTAATAAAATTTTTTATATAATTTTATGTATTATCCCGTACACAGTACGAAAACATACACTAGTTGATTTCTAAAATAAAATTATTTTTCTTCTTTTCTAAACTATAGTTGAAGTTTTTTTTAAAAAATGTTATATTACTAGTTAAATACATTTAAAAATAATTTATATAGTAAGATATATTAAATTACAAAATATATATATAATATATATTAACTATTAAAATTATTTATTATTAATTTATATATAAATATATAAAATTTAATTTATTTTTAATATATATTTTATATTAATATTTAATTTGGTGTTGATTTTAATATATACTCCTGTCTAAGAGTGGTAATGGAACAAATAAAAGTAGACTTTTATCCTATTTGATCATGTTTCGCCTTATAATAATATACATAAAATTCGTTATATTTGATCTATAAATAATATAAAATTAAATTCTAACTCATCCTACAAATATTCGTTCTGTCTCTATCTATTTTTATAATTACTAAAATTTAATAAATTAAATTAAATTTTAAGATTTATATACTATTATTACATACATAATATAAATTAAAATAAAAATTTAAATATAATATAATATTATAATTAATAATTATTTCACTAGTAATTATTATATATATATCATGACGAATATATATAGATATTATCTAAATTCGATCTGTCTCATTCCGTCCAAAATTCTCACTCCGCTAAAAACCTGTCCGGAGTAAATTATTTCAAAAGACAGCTAGTTTTTTTTTTGACTTAAAAGACAACCAGTTTTGAATAATAAACAAATCCCTCATAAATTTTGCCTTCGCTCATATATGGGAAATCGGTGGCACGCAATTGCGTTTATTGACCGAAAGGAGGCAATTGGATTTTTTTTTTGTTTTTAAAAGAGGCATGTTGCAATAATTTGCATATAAGCATACCTGTCCTTGTTGAAAAAAAGCATTATCGTCACGTGAGGATGGAGCAAACATCTAGAACTAGAATCTTTCATCCAGATTCTGTGTAGCTTTCACTTCCATTTATTTTTACCTTTTGTCCCAAAGCATTCTGATCTAAAAAAGGGTCATATATATATAAACATCTTTCGTCAACCAGCTTGCATTAATAGAATCGTCAATTCATTCATTCATTTAATTGGGGGCATGGTGTATACTGTACGTATATAACAATGTATTGATTAGTAATTGATTTTTTTTATTTGTAGATGATTAGTTTTTAATTTATCAAATTAATATATTATGAAAAAGGGTAATATGCTGAAAGAAAAAAAATTTCTCATGTGCTGAAGAGGTGTGGCACTAGAACAAAGGTGACGAGTGTTAGCATTGCTTCTACATTGATGGACAATTTCTGTGTCAAAAAATAAAGTGAGTAATTGAGTATAATTACTATAATATGTCAACATCATGAATGTTAATTACATTAGATTAATTTGCTTTTAACAATAATAATTTATTTGTTGGGCTTTATTGGTTTTTTAAAGCGTTCAACTTTAAATTTTTTGTGAATATTATCTAACAAGTAGAAATTGGTCCATAAAATAATAATAATAACAACAATAATATCTATCCTTCTATAATAATAATAATAATAATAATAATAATAATAATAATAATAATAATAAGAAAGAGTTAGAATATCACTATTCAAATTTTTCTTTTTTGCCGAAATATATATATATATTTCTCATATTTAACTTGTATAATAATAAAAAATAAAGATATTTTTAGTTTTAAAAAAATATTCAAAATTAATTATTAGTATTATTTTTATTATATTTTTATTTTTGAGTTTATATTTTTTTATGAAATTAGTAGATGAAAGTCTATTGGATAATTAAAATTTGTGCTGAAAAATTTTGGTTTTGTTAAATTAGATGAAACGTATTTAAAAAAAAAAATTATTTAGCGAAACCAAAATGTTCCAGAAAAACATTTAATTGTTCAATAGATTTTCATCTAATTTTATAAAAAAATATAAACTCAAAAATAAAAAGAAACAGAGTAAAAATAACATTATTCATTAGTTTTGAATAAATTTTTTTGAAGCAGGGACGAATTTAAAAGAGAACAAGCATATTTTTTTTGAACAAAGTTAAAAATTTTAAGTATTTAAAGTTATTATATATTATATAATTTTATTTGAAAAATAGAATAAGTAATTATCTTAGATAAATAATTAAATTATTAAACTCAAAAGCAAGTAATAATCCTTAAATTGAGATAAATATTATTTTCAATCATTTTTTGATTAAATAAATTTTTAAAATTTAAACTTTTTTTTTCTCTTTTTAAATATTTTTTTTCTTAATTTTCACACCTATTATTATATAAAAATACTTTAATATTTATAATAACTAAAAAATCTTTACATATTATAGTAGTACATGCATGAAAGTAAATTATTTTAAACTTTTTTTTTTCATGATATTAAAATTATAACATATTAAGTAATTTCATTAAAACAATTATATTTTATATATTTTATTTAAAAATATGTTTTAAATGCATATAACAAAGTATTAGAATAATTTATTTATATTATTTTATAGCATATTTGTTTATGATATGAAGTATAAAAATATAACTTACTGTTACAATAATATTCAACAAAGTAAACTAACAAAAAAATAGATAATTTTTTATATTTTATTGAATCCAAAATAAAAAAAAAATTATAAAAATTAAGATAATTTTTTTATATAACAAACACTTATTAGTATCTTTTAATTAAAAAATATTAATTATGATTATATATATTACTAAATATATAATATTATATTATATTTAATTCTATAATATTTTAATTTTTAACTTATCTTTTACTAAATTTTTGGATTCATTTCTATTTTAAAGGTAAAAATATATTTATTATTATATAAGTTAAATATGAGAAAATATATAACAAAAGTATAGTTTTAAATAAAAATTAAATTATTATTATTATTAATTTAAAAGGATATTATTGTTGTTTTAATTTACTATTTTATGGAACAATTCCTATAATCCTATCCGTTAGATAATATTCACAAAAAATCCAAAGCTACCAAAGCTTTTCAAAACTAATAAAGCCCAACAAATAAATTATCATCATTAAAAGCAAATTAAACTAATATCATTAATATTCATGATGTTGACATATTATACCAATTTTATTTTAACACAGAAAAAAATTTTCCTTCAACACGCTAAAATCTTCCTATAAAAAATTCAAACAAAAACTATCTCTTAATTAAAATTTATTATTTTTATTATTATTTTTAATTATTAATTTAATTCTTTTAATTTAATAATTCAATAATATATTTTAACTCACACTTTAAATATCAATAATTTATTAATAAAAGAATAATAAATTTTAATAATTTTCTAACATTTACCTTTATTAAATTCTCGTCAAACTTTGAATATAGCATGCCATACCATTATTACCATCATTTCATTCCATTGCACTTTTTATCACTTGCGGTCACACAGTTATGCTAATCTCAGTTAATAATAAGTAACATCATTTTCTAGCCACCAATTCAGGGCTGCAGTGGATAAGATTCAATACAAAATTACAAATATCTATATTACCTAAAGTTCTTCTAAAACATATCTAAGACAATAGTTTTAGTATGTACACTCCACATGTACGTAGTTCTCTATGCTTTCATAAAAATAAATAAAACAAAAATCAAGCAAACAACAACTTTATACAATAATTGATTCACACACACACACACACACATATATATATATATATATATCACACAAAATAAAAACAAAAAAAGAGACATTAGAAGTTAAAAAGATGATAATGCTTCTCCTATTTTAATAATATTATTATTTTATAAATTCATATAAAATACAATATAAAAAAACCACGTGAAAAATGACATTACTAAAAATTGGATTGAAATGACGCTATCATATTCTTAGAAATTATGATTGAAGAATGATTTGAAAATAAAATTAATATACAATTTGTTGAGTTTGTACTTTTATTTTTAGTATTTTTATTTAAGATTATATTGAGAAAAAAATATGAAAACAAAAATATGTTTGTATTGGTATTGAAATGTTTTTTAAATTTATTTCTTCACAATATTTACTTGAAAAAAAATTAAATACACGTAAATTAAAAATATCGAATATACTTATAAAGTAATTAAAATATCGATTTAATTTAAAAAATTATTGATATTATAATTTTAAAGAGTCAATCATTTTTATAGAATTCATATTAACTCTAACAATTTGGTAATTTAAATCTTATTATAATTTTTTATGTATTTAAATTATTTTTTAAATTTTATATAAAATCTGGATTTTGTCAATGTTCCTCTTATATATCCTTATCCACAAATAAAAATCTGAACGGCATGGCTAATATACGGACAAAGAAGGCCCAGCTACGCATTAAACCAATTTGTTAGCACTTAGCACTCGCACTTACACGTCATTCTCACACGCAACATTTCTCAATGGAAAGTTGGAAACACAACTCAACACTTTTGTTTGAACTTTGCAGTATCATATTTGAATTTTCTTTTTCTAATTTTGTATCTTCTTGGATCCTGAAGATAGGAAAAGTTATGGTCAAAATCGGGTATATATTACTAATTTTATAATTTTTTTTAATAATTTTAATTTTATAATTTAAATATATTATATATTATTTTTTATTATAATTAAAATTATATCTTTTTTTAAATTTAAAATTTTTTCTTTTTTTTTTATCTTTTTCGTTTTTTCGCCTATTTATCTTTCTTATTTTTATACTTATTCTATTATTTTTATATATCATTATGAATGGTTAATTATAAATTTGACAATTAAAATATAAAACATGATATTTTCTAATTATAATTAAAATTAAATTAAAATTAAAATTAAAATATAATTATATTATATTATTATTTAACAATCAATATATGTCACATAACACTCTCTTATTAAAATTAAGATAAAATATTTATTTCAAAATTAATAAATTCCATTCTTTCATCTTTTTATATACCTCTCTTCTCTTTTCTATTTCTCTCTATACTTTTCACTCTATATATAACTTATAATTTATATTTTATATTTTATATTAGTAAGTTGATAAACTAAAGTATGTCACAAGATATATATTCTTTCCCTCCAAAATTAACAAACTCAGTTCTCTTCTTTTGTTATTTTTTTTTAGTAATACTCCAAATAGGTCTCCAAAAATTTAGCGGTCCGACAGATTTGTCCCCCAGAAAAATTAACTAGGTCCCAAGTCCCTAAGATTACTAGATATATGCCATATAGGTCCCCAAGCCAGGTTGAACCAGTTAACATGACACTCTCTCTCCTACGTGGAGGTTGTAGATGTGACGTGTCAGGTAAAGCAACACGTGTCACGCTCAGGACAGATTAGTCCCTGAACACATGGCTAAAATGACGTCGTTTTGGGACAACGCCAAACGACGCCGTTTTGAGGGGACAGATTCGTCCCCACCTTTGTTCCCTGGTTCTCGAAACTTCGATTTTTAAAGTCAAATAGGTCCCCAAAAATTTTGTTATAAGTCAAAAAGGTCCCTGAATTTATAGTATATATATCAAATTGGTCCCCTCGAATTAAGCAATTAGAACCATAATTAGAATCAAATCATGATGAAATTATCTAAAGTATGTCAAAATATGCAGTCTCAAGCACATGAAATGGCAGATCTCAAGTATAATTACAGTCAGACAATTAGAAGTGGGATCATACTAATACATTGCCTTGTGGTCATGGTAACCTAAGTTCAAGAAAAATGTCTATAGGTCAAAGAAACAGATCAAGTCAATGTACTTCTCCATTAATGTACACAAGTACCCCTTTGTTGTCTCTAACAAAACTTTCACTACGGTGAAATACAAGTACCATGTCTTTACTCATTTTAATACAAAAAAAAAAAAAAAAAAACTCTATCATAAGTTAACCAAACAACCAACACAATACAACATCATAATAGAATAAAAAATTCAAATACCTACATTGTTTTTGTTATTATCAAATATCTATCTGTAACCACTTTCACATCTCTCATTTAAGCTACACCTACAACAAAATGTCTTTGATCTACTCTAAACATACGTCACATGCACGTTCATCATACTTCACTCTTTACTGCCAATTTAATACAGCAAAAACTAATTTAACTTATCTCGAACAATGGCGATATGCACGACACACCACCACCAAGTAGTCCTTGTTCACACTGTCAAAGCACCATTACGAACTTGGATAAACGTTAATGGAGGTGAAGAATATGAAGGGTTAGGTCGTAAAATCTATGTGAGGGTTTTGGATACTTGTAATTTTACAAAGAGAAAGGGACAGGATACATTTTTTTATACAAGGTACCTACTGACGAATTTTAATTGTTTGACTGTAATTATATTTGAGATCTGCCATTTCATGCGCTTGAGCCTACATATTTTGACATACTTTGGATAATTTTATCATGATTTTATTCTAATTATGGTTCTAGTTGCTTAATTCGAGGAGACCAATTTGATATATATACTATAAATTCAGGGACCTTTTTGACTTATAACAAAATTTTTGGGGACCTATTTGACTTTAAAAATCGAAGTTTCGAGAACCAGGGAACAAAGATGGGGACGAATCTGTCCCCTCAAAACGGTGTCGTTTGGCGTTGTCTCAAAACGACGTCGTTTTAGCCACGTGTTCAGGGACTAATCTGTCATGAGCGTGACACATGTTGCTTTACCTGACACGTCACACCTACAACCTCCACGTAGAAAAGAGAGTGTCATGTTAACCGATTCAATCTGGCTTGGAAACCTGTATGACATATATCTAGTAATCTTAGGGACTTGAGACCTAGTTAATTTTTCTGGGGGACAAATCTGTCGAACCGCCAAATCTTTGGGACCTATTTGAAGTATTACTCTTTTTTTTTTTCTTTACCTTTCTCTCTCTTTTCTCTCACATTTTCTATCTCTTTTTACATTTCTGTTTTACAAAAAATAAAATTAATAAAATAAAATAGTTTAAATAAATTCATAAAATTATAAAAAAATACATTAAATTTATATTAAATATATTAAAAAAATGATCCCATAATATTATTTACATAAATAATTTTTTTATTATTATTATTATATACATACTTTTTTAGTTTTTTTATTTAGTTTTAAATTTTCACTATTTATATTTTTAATTTATATTTTTACTCCTCTTTCTTCAAATATTTATTACATATAGTTTAACTAATAAAAATTTTTTTTATATAATTTTTTTATAAAAGTAATTTAATTATATAAATATTTAATTTTTTGTCATAATTTATAATATCAAAACAAAATTAATATAATTTTAAAAAATTTATATTTTCGTAATATTATTACTGACAAAAACACTAGTTATTCGATAAAAATTGACCAAATTATTGGACGAAATCACATTAGTTTCACATAATTTCTGTCATAATCTTTATGCATGTGCACACGTTCACACTTCACACAAACAAAGCAAATAGCCATCAAAGTTACAATATAATGGTCAGCATATACCAAGAAAAATGAGAAATGGGAAATGCATGAAGAAATCATAGCCGGCTATTTTGGACCTTATATTTTACGTTCAGCAAACTTCATTATTAACCAAATGACAATAATCATGCCATCAAAACATGCGTAACCTGTTGTTTTTGTTGAAACCAATTTTTCCTATTCAAACATGGTTCCGAGGAGATCATTATTATTGGTGGGATTTTAAATCGTAACGAAACTACAAAAGTATAGTGCATAGTCAATGAAATAGTTTGTCTGAATCTAAGTCTACGGAGCAATTCCTTTCATACTATGAAGTATAGATACTTTGATGAGTTGTCGTGTCTCTGCGTGTTAGACATATTTTGGACATAAGACACTCGCTGACATTCGTCCGACATGTGTGTCTTCTGTATCCAAACCATGTCTCAATAAAAAATAAAAAAATTTTTCTTTGAACATACTTTGACACATCTAAATACCATCACGTGTCAGCGTGTCTGGTCTTATTCTTAATATATATTCTTAAAATAAATTTAGATATAATATATATTATTATTTATTAAAACAAAAAATATTTTAAATACTTGATATAATTAAAATAAGACATTAAAAATAATTTAAAAATTAATTTATATTTTAATATCAATAAAATATTAAAATATCATTACGGTTTATCTAAAAAATACTTTATATTTTATATGTATGCGTGTTCCCGTGTCATGTAAGATTTTAAAATTTGTGTGTCGGCATGTCCCATATTGTGTCGTGTCCCGTGTCCGTGTCAATGTCCGTGCATCATAGCTTTCATATAATAGAGAAAAAAAAATACTTTTTAATAAAATAATATGTTTGAACAATAAGGATGTAATCAGAGATAGATGTATGTATATGATTGCAGGGCAACTGCCCATTACAATTTAAAATTTTTTTAAGTAATATATGATAATGATATTTATTTGTTTCTACTAAATTATTGAATTTGATCCCATAATAATTTTTTACTCAATTTTTGATACTTCATAATTAATTTAAAGATTTTATATTAGATGTCATTAGAATTATAAATTCTCAATTTAAAAATAATTTGTATTTTTTCTTAAAAATCGACTCGAAAAAGTATTATTTATCTTTTTTTATATTAGTTTTAATTTTTTTTATAACAACTGTATTAATTGAAAGAACTTTTTCAACTATGAATCTCAATAAGAATTGGCTTCTAATTGTATGAGAAGTAAATTTTAAATAAGTATTTAAGAGTAATACTACATATTCAAGTCTTTTTATGAACTAAGTCTAATCAAGTTAAACAATAAGATTTGAAATAATGTTAGTCATAACTGATTTTTGTTATCTTAGACTAACTCGAGTAGATTTGGTTAACAAAAAAACATGAATATATAGCATTATCTTATATATAAAAAGACAGATATTTCGATTGTGTTGTTAAGAAAAAGATTACTTAATTTTTTTAAAATATGAAATTTAAATAATAAAATTTTAAATTATATATTATTATTTAAATTACTATTTTAGTATTTTAATTTATAATTAGATATTTTAAAAATTAATCATGTTATATGTACATAAAAAATAATTACCTGTATATTAAAAATTTGTCATAATAATCAATGAATAATTTGATAACTGATTTTTATATACACATAATATTTTTATTATTATTATTATTATTATTATTATTATTATTATTATTATTATTATTATATATTTTGCCGACTATCAAAATCTTTTAAATCCGCCATTGAACGTAATATGTGACAACATTTTAGTATTTAGACAAATTTAATTTTATTCGACGAACCTAAAATAATTAATCGAACTGAAAATTAGTCAACAAAATTTAAATAACAATAATAAAATCATTTCATATACCATATGGCATATGCTCATACTACTTAATTAAAAAATACTTTTACTCCATTTCCTCATAAAAAATAAGAGTAAATGTCTAAAATGGTTCCTAAATTTCAAATCGCTATTTAATTTAGTCCTCGACTTTTTAAAATAACTAATTAAATCCCTAAAATTCGAAAAAGTACATCTCCGTTAGTCCTTTACAGAAGTGTCGTCTAAACATTGATGATGTGGCATTTCAGCCGTATGCTGATGTGTACCAAACTTGAATTTGATTCAAATTGGTACCTGAAATTGATCCAAATTAATCTATTTTCAATTATAAAATCCTAATCCCCAAATTATTGTCTTCTCTTCTTCGATCTCTCTGCTGTCTTCTTCTTTTCTTCGTTCTCCCCGCTATCTTCCAGTTCATATTCATCCTAAACTACAACATCAATACACTTACCTAAAAACTATTTTAATTACAAATTAATGTGGTTGGATTAATTTTAAGTTCAACACAGGTTTAAATTATATGTATCCTTGCAGGTTCGTCCATTAAGCTAAAATATATTTTCCACTTTTAAGAAGGTAACCATTGTCATCATCTTCAAGGTCTTAACATCACTTTCTAAGTTTGTCATTTTTCAATTGAACTCATGCAAAATTTTTCGTGAAATGGGTGTTGCACAAACTGGTTCTTCACCTCCATCAACCCAACAGAAAAAATTACAATGGATTCCATACTGCAAAGTAAAAAACGCAGGTGAATCCAAACTCAAAGTGAAACTATCTTAACATTTTCTTTAAAGCCATAACCTTACCTCATAGTGTGGACAACCATAAAATAGTCTATCAGGATTCTCTGTCGTCGTTGAGTACTTCATCACCATCCGAAGTCTGCAATTACAGAAAACGGCGTTCTTACCTCCCCTGTTGCACATTCTTTTGCTGCCATAAGTGTTAGTGTTGCAAGTGTGAGGAGTGTTGAAGTTAGTCCCACATCAAAGAAAGCAAGAAAGAGTGAGGAGTTTATAAGATGAGAGACCCATTAACTTACTACCTTAGGGTTTTGAGTTGGATGTGGTGTCTTCTCATCTTATGTTATCTCACTTGATTCCTCCCCAAAATCTCCCCGGTGGTCGAAAGCTCTCCACAGTTAACCCAACAAAATGGTATCAAAGCCGATGGTTTAATCAGTCTGGTTTTAAGGGGTATTCAAGGTGAAGCATCGAAAGTCTTTCCGGCAAAGGTGGTTCGGGCGGCGTGTCCCGCGGTGTTTTGCGACGGTGTGATGGACGAATATTCATATGTGGTGGAAGAGCTAGAGGGGAGTTGATGCTTGATGTGGAGGCTCACACTTGAGAGGGAGATTGTTAGTGTTGCAAGTGTGAGGAGTGTTGAACTTAGTCCCACATCAAAGAAAGCAAGGAAGAGTGAGGAGTTTATAAGATGAGAGACCCATTAACTTACTACCTTAAGATTTTGAGTTGGATGTGGTGTCTTCTCATCTTATGTTATCTCATTTGATTCCTCCCCAAAATCTCTCCGGTGGTCGAGAGTTCTCCAACCCAACAATAAGAGAAGACAATAATTTGGGGATTAGGGTTTTATAATTGAAAATGGACTAATTTGGATATTATTAAGCAATTTCAGATACCAATTTGAATAAAATTCAAGTTTGGTACACATCAGCATACAATTGGAATGCCGCATCATCAACGTTTAGACGATACTTCTGCAAAAGACTAACAAAGATACACTTTTTTGAATTTCATGAATTTAATTGGTTATTTTAAAAAGTCGAGGACTAAATTGAATAACGATTTGAAATTTAAGGACATTTTAGACATTTACTCTAAAAAATAGTGATCTGATTCAAACGTCGTGGCCTTGGAACCATACTTATACTTTTATGGTTAATTAATATTATTAAGTTGAACTATTGGGACTGAACTAAACGGATATTCGGTGATAGGTTAATAATAGCAGTATTTTACTATTTGACTTACCTTTTCGATCCCATAAAGTGCACAACAAGCACAATCATGAATGACGAACAAGATTAAAGATTCCCACCAATGTTTAACCAACTTAATTATTGTTAAAATTTATTTTAGAATATTATAGATGAATATGACATTTATATCTTGTTATGATTTTATATTAATTTAATTTTATCATTATGATTAAATTATATTAAATTTTGAGCCTATAAATAAATATTTTTTTTATTATACATTATAAATTAAATATCTAAATACCAAATTTAACTATTTAAGTCTACAATTCATCACAAATTCAACCGAGGCATCCTCTTAACATTATGAGAACTTTTTATTACTCAACCTTTCCGTAGAAAATTTGTTTATTACACAAATTCATCTGTCACGTACTCACAAAATACTACTTTTTGTTTTTTTTTTTATGAATATTTATTATTTACACATTTTATTTTTGATAAGGAAAAAAAACATAATATTTTATAACATTATTGAAATATGATGTGTTTAATTAGAATATAAAAAGTACAAATTGAATCATCACATTTATCGCTTCAAACACAAATTTAACTCTTAAATTTGTATATCTTACTCAAATTGAATTTTTATATTTTATTTTTCTCTTTTTTTTAATAAATCCGAACATCCAATTTGTTCAATAATAATTTAAAAAAGAACTAATTTTATATTAAAAAAATACCAATCTTTTTAACAAGGTTAATATTATAGTGCTTAAAAAGTAGTATTTACTTATTAAAAAAAATTAAAAATTAATATTTAATTTAAAAAATATAAAAATAAATAATTTTTAAAAAATCAAAATTTATTATAAAAAATAAATTAGATAAAATTTAGACACAAACTCATAAACACTATAAAATTGACCTTTTAACAATTATATATTATACACCAAATCTTCAGTATAAAAAAAAATAGCTGAATATCCGCTAGTAGCAATAATTTATGTCTTTTGTACAAAAATATATTAATTTTTTAATACATTAAAAAATTAAAAGATAGTTATTATTTTGAAAAGAAACATTATTTTACCTATCCTTTGGATCCAATACTGTGCACAAATCATGAATGAAAGGACAAAATTAAAGACTCCCCATACGTTTAAGCAACTTAATTATGATTACCATCTTCACAACAAACACACCTCACAGCTCAGGGTAATGCTCACCAGGCAAAAAAATAGTCAGAACTTATCTTATTTAATATTAATTAATTGTCACAACAATTAATAAATGTTAAATAAAATAAATTAGGACTATTTTTTGTTGATTTTCTTTAGTTATCAAACATTTTTAATTCCAGGACCATAGAAATTGGTGATATTTAAAGAAAAAAAATTAACTAAAAAATATTTAAGCGCATATAATAATAATAATAATAATAATAATAATAATAATAATAATAATAATCTTTTAATTTTTTAAAATAATTAAATAAATTAATAATTTAAATCTTGTATATTTTTAATTTATAATCTTAAATATAAGGCTTTAGAATAATCTGATCATGAAGCCAAAATCCTCACCTTCCATCCATTAATGCAAATAAAACCACACACAACAACACCTCTCTTCAAAAACACCCCAAAGCCAAAACCAAAAACACCACTCTCTCTCTCTCTCTCTCCCATGGCTACCACAGACCCGGCAGAGAAGCTGAAATTAGAAACAAGCTTCGACTATGAGAAGAACGAAGAGAAAAAAGAAGAAGAAGAAGAAGTGTCGCCGGTTGAAGAAGTGCGACTAACGGTTTCGAACAGTGACGATCCAAGCCAACCAGTGTGGACCTTCAGAATGTGGTTCTTAGGTCTAATCTCATGCGCGCTATTATCTTTCCTCAACCAGTTCTTCGCTTACCGTACGGAGCCACTCATCATAACTCAGATCACCGTTCAGGTCGCCACACTTCCCATCGGTCACTTCATGGCGGCGGTGCTGCCAACTACAAAGTTTCGCCTCGGATCCAAAACGATGTCGTTTAATCCGGGCCCCTTTAACATGAAGGAGCACGTGCTTATAACCATATTCGCGAATGCGGGTAGCGCTTTCGGGTCCGGGTCGCCCTATGCGGTGGGTATTGTGAACATAATTAAGGCCTTTTATGGACGCAGCATCTCTTTCTTTGCTTCCTGGCTTCTCATCATTACTACTCAGGTTAATCACTTCCTCCTTCAATTATCCACTTCATTATTAGTAATAACAATAATTACTTTTTATATCCATCTTATTATAATTTAAAATTAAAAAAATAATTATATAAAATATGATTTAAGTCTTTATTTGCCATATATATACCTTGGTTCATGGTGATGTCAATTGTCAAAGTCTCATGATTGTCGTTGCCAATTCCCAATTATTAAATTGTGTTTTGTGAATGATGACAAGTTTGAGCTATCTATGAATGATTTATACTTTTTATTGCTCTAGATTGCGGTTGATGTATTATATTCTTGTGTTTGATGATTGATAGTTACAACTTACAACCTAACTCTATTATTGGTTTATTGTAGTATAAATGTATGTATGTGTATGCACGTACTTGCTTATTTTAATGAATTTAATTAGTTATTTGTAGTGAAACTTGATTTTAAAAGATATATAGAGCTATTTAGAGATCACGATTCTTGTGTTTCGATAGATTCCTGTTTGAAGCAGGAATTCTTATGCGTTTTTCTTGCTCCATGCTTATGTCGTGATTGTTTTTTTTGTCATCCTTAGCTTTCATTTTTATTCTCAATTGTTGTAATAATTTTTATTTGGCTTTCGGAAAAGAATAATTTATAGTAGAAAAATTAAGTTTAGGGACCAGTAGATTTTGTAATTTTTAGTCATTAATTATATTTTTAATGGTGTGAGATTGCATTTAATGGTATAGAATCATTCAATTTTCTTTTGATGGTTAAGTGATCGCCAGAATTTAACAAAAATGTTGGCCTCCTAACATTCCTGATTTATAATATTCAATAATAATAAGGTAAAATAAAGTTTCAACTGCAGTTATATAAATGAAATTAAGAATTTTCACTTATTAATAATAATAATAATAATAATAATAATATTGAGTATATACTATATAGGTTCTGGGTTATGGATGGGCTGGGTTGCTTAGGAAGTACGTTGTGGAACCAGCTCATATGTGGTGGCCTGGCACTCTCGTTCAAGTCTCACTTTTCCGGTATTCACTTTTTTCTTCTTCTTATTATCTTTATTTATTTATTTATATTTTATTTTAGACAAAAAAAAATATTAGAAAATCAGTAGATTTTGTAATTTATAGTTATTAATTAATTATCAATAATATTTTTAATAGTGTAAGATTTTATCTAATAATAAAAAATTATTTTTTTTATTAATTAAATACTAACTAAATTTTAATAAAAATGTTGACTTTCTATATTTTTTTTTTAGAAAAAAGTCCAAAAGATATACTATTAAGAGGCTTAATTTGTTAGGATATTCCTACCCTAGGATTTTACGTCAACTATTAGGGGCGACTAAATAAATTGAAAGTTAGATATCAAGCTCTTATAAAATTCGGTATAGCAATTAATTAATGACAGATCAATTAAAATATGAGTTAACTTTTTTTTACATTATTGTTATCCAGTTACTTGCAAAGTAACTTTGACTTGCATTATTGAAAGATATTTTCAAAAGTCAATTTTATGGTGGTTATTATTCAATATTTAATTTTTGTTTAATTTATTTTTATAATAAATTTTAAAAATTATTTATTTTTAATTTTTTTAATAAATTAAATATTATTTTTTAGACATAGTGGCAATCACCATTCTCAAATGGCATGAACCGTCAATTAAGAGTTAAGTTTTTAATAATATTAAATATATTAGAAAATGGAGTAGAACTGACTCAAAAATGACTTGTGTGAACAATAATCAGCTGATTGATATAAGATAAAAAAATTGTGCATCGAAATAGCCGAACCTTCGTTCTCTCTCCTCATATGAAGTCTAAAAAATAGGGGACTGTGACCTTGTGGGACAAGGAGATAACTGATAAGTATGTTTGCGTATTTTGTGGAAAAGAAAAAAAAGGAAGAGAAGACTTATAGTCCGACAAACCCAGTTGACTTCAATAATAACGAGAGAGTTAATAACTTAATATCAACTATTTAAAATCTCCTTTCACACCCAGACCACAAGGAAAGAAAGAAGAAAAAGGCTTTCCCTTCACACTGCACAAAGTAGTTGGCTATGATCCGTTAATTATTGTTCCGGGTCCTCAAACAAAAACAAAAAGTCATATTTTGGGCATTAAAATATGGGCCAGGCCTTGTTGACTACTAAAAATGTCTGAATTGCATCTTCAACACAAAAAACAAGAGGTCATATCTGGGGCATTAAAAAATGGGCCAGAACCTTGTTGACTACTAAACAGGTTTGACTTGTATACTGGTAAATGACTCAGGATAATATTAACTTTATTGCACTGCAAGGCCTGTAGCGGTGTACATTCGAGTTCAAATTCTAGTTATAACTAAAAAGTTGTTATATGAAATTTAAAACAAAAGAAAAGAAGTGTGTATGTTACTATGTTAGGGTCTTGACCCAAAAAAAATATTGCGCTTGGGACATGTTTTGATTTATTTTTTGTCAACTTAAATTAAATTTTTATATATTTACCTTGCTAAAAACTATACCAGATTCAAATCTTAACTATGACTAAGAAGTTGCTATATAAAACTCATGAGAAGGGGAGAGGATGTGTGTGTTAGGATGTAACGTGAAAAAAAAGTATATGGAAGAATCGAAAAAAAATTGTATAAAATATAATACTTACCAATTAAAAGGGTTAATAATCAGAGTGATAAAAAAACAACAGAAAACGTTTTAAATTGGTCTATAAAAAATATCAATAAATTAGTTTTTTAATTGACACCTCATAATTCAAACCAATTTGAAGCATCTACAACACTAAATTAAAACAGGAGTCATACTATTTTGACTATTATACCATGATAAATAGATAAGTTCAATTAAATTAAAAGAATTTAAATTCTTTATTGTGTAAAAAAAAATTACATATATCTAATCACATAGTGTTATATGATAAAAATAATGAATTTTTAAATTTACTACTTAAAAATCTATAAATTCAAATAGATGAAGTGGATAACTCTTTACCACATCAAAATTAAACTCAAATTAAAAAACAAAATGTCAAAACATTTTTCATATGATGATGACGTTTAACGTATAAACATTTGTTGGTATGCAGAGCTTTGCATGAGAAAGACAACAGCCATGGAATTTCACGGGCAAAGTTCTTCTTCATTGCACTAGTGTGCAGTTTTTCATGGTACGTGGTACCTGGATTCTTCTTCACAACGCTAACAAACATCTCATGGGTCTGTTGGGTGTTCTCCAAATCAGTAACAGCTCAACAACTAGGCTCAGGCATGAGAGGCTTAGGCCTTGGAGCCATCACACTTGATTGGAGCGCCGTGGCATCGTTCTTGTTCAGCCCTCTCATCTCGCCCTTTTTCGCCATTGTCAATGTCTTTGTTGGCTATGCAATGATAGTATATGTGGTTATTCCTATTGCATATTGGGGTTTGAATGTGTATAATGCAAATAGATTCCCTATTTTTTCATCACATTTGTTCACATCTCAAGGTCAACCTTATAACATATCTGCTATTGTTAATGACAAGTTTGAGTTGGATATTGCCAAGTATCAAGAGCAAGGAAGAATCAATCTTAGTGTCTTTTTTGCTCTCACTTATGGTTTTGGATTTGCTACCATTGCATCTACCATCACACACGTTGCTTGCTTCTATGGAAGGTAATACAATGCTGCTTATGTTATCTTAATTTGCAACCATGTTTGATTTAATGCAGCAATATGTTCCAAACTCCACACACTATTATGGTTTTCCAAAAGATAAATGTGTTTAAATGAATAATTAACATTCAAGGATGGAGTTCTAGATTATTTTCTCATCACTTTGCAATGTAAATTTCCATAGCTCTTAGTTATAATTCAAAATTATTTGAAGTTGGAATTTTGATCTCCGAAAAAAAAAAAATGCAGGGAGATTATGGAACGTTATCGTGCTTCATTCAAAGGCAAAGAAGATATCCACACAAAACTGATGAAGACATACAAAGACATACCATCTTGGTGGTTTCATTTGTTACTAGGTGTTGCTTTAATGGTTTCTCTAGCACTATGCATCTTTTTAAAAAACCAAGTTCAAATGCCATGGTGGGGACTTCTCTTTGCCGCGGTCTTAGCCTTTGGATTTACCCTTCCAATTAGCATCATTACTGCCACCACAAACCAGGTGAGTTAAATCTTCACTCCCCAAGAACAGGGAAACTGTTAAGTACCAATTATTTTTTATTTGGAGAAGTTTAATTTATTAAGCAAAGAGACATAACTGAAATATGTTTATGCTCTTTGAACAGACACCAGGGTTGAATATCATCACCGAGTATGTCTTTGGTCTCATATACCCTGGAAGACCAATTGCAAATGTTTGCTTCAAAACTTATGGCTACATCAGCATGTCTCAAGCCGTCTCGTTTCTCAGTGATTTCAAGCTTGGACACTACATGAAAATCCCCCCAAGATCAATGTTCTTGGTGCAGGTATATTCTTTATGAACAATTTCAGTCCCTTCCTCATCAAAAAGTTTTGCAGAGTTCATATGTTAGTTTAATTATAATTGTTTATTTACTGTGATCCAATAAAAAAATAACAAGAAAGAAGAAATGACACATAAGGAAAAATGCATGCACATAAGCTGATATTAATTGTTGCATAGGTAGGGAGATATTGATTCAGTTCTGCATTATATTGCCCATATATATAGTTCTACATTCAAGATAAGAATAATCACAGTATCTATTATCTAAATTTGAATGAAGTATAAGAGCTCTATCATTTTATAGGACTTGTTAAGGATGCAATCATAGAAGCAGATTTTCTCAATGAAAAGAGACTTTTTGACATACTAAATATTTGTAGATGGTAATTGAATATATCATGCCATGTAAAATCCAACTCTAATGGTATTACAAGTGTCCTATGTTTTGTGTTTTCTCTCTAATTCTTAATCCATTATATTCATAAATATATGCAGTTCATAGGTACAATGCTTGCTGGAACTATCAACATAGGGGTAGCATGGTGGTTGCTAAACTCTATAAAAAACATATGCCATGATGATCTCCTTCCAGAAGGGAGTCCCTGGACATGCCCCGGTGACCGTGTATTCTTTGATGCATCAGTAATCTGGGGATTGGTAGGACCAAAGAGAATCTTTGGCTCCAAAGGAAACTACAGTGCAATGAATTGGTTCTTCCTTGGTGGTGCAATAGGGCCAGTTATTGTTTGGCTATTGCACAAGGCATTCCCTAAACAATCATGGATACCCTTCATCAACCTCCCAGTTCTCCTTGGAGCAACCGGGATGATGCCACCCGCGACACCATTGAACTACAATGCCTGGATTTTCTTTGGAACCATTTTCAACTTCTTTGTGTTCCGATACAGGAAGGGTTGGTGGCAGACATATAACTACGTCCTATCGGCCGCCCTTGATGCCGGGGTGGCGTTTATGACTGTGCTGCTGTTCTTTTCTCTGGGATTGGAGAACAAGAGTATTAGTTGGTGGGGAAATGATGGTGAACATTGTCCATTAGCATCTTGTCCAACAGCCAAAGGCATTGTGGTTGATGGTTGCCCAACACACTAAGTAATTGGTTCTTATTATCACTGTAATAATGTGACCCTTAATTGTTTCTATTCACAGCAACAATAGCACTCAAATTATGTAATGAAACTTGCAAATTAAGTCAATGTAATATATAGTAAGCTGAACAGAATCTATTGTGCAAAGGAAATATAGTTGGTGTTATATATTGTTTGCTAGTCTCAATGTTAAAATGACTCTCAATTTGTTCATGGAGAAGGGAATGTATGATAAAGGAATAAGGACTAAACAAATGAGGCTTCTCATTTCTGAATAATACATACAATTAAAGTTTAAGAGGATGCAGTAATTAGTTTAGCGGATTTGCTAGGTATAATGGTTTTTGTGAACAATGAGTTTTAAATTTGGCCCAATAAAGTAAAAATACACTGCACACCTAAATTATTCATCTAAATTTTAATATTAGGATAACCATCCGTACACCTAGTTAATTAAACATCCGATATATCCATTATTCGCATTGTTTAATATTTTTATTATCTATCTATACTTTTCCTTAGTTTAGTAATCCTATTTAATAATGCGTATTATTATTATTGCAATTAACAAATTTGACATGTGCTGATGGATTATTGTTAACATAGTTATTTCAATTTAAATTTGATCAAATTTTTTTATGTAATGGCAATTTAATCATTTTTATTTTTTGGGTAACCGAGTTAACATTTTTTTCGTGAATAGAACGGGGCTTAAAAAGCCCATGAAAGAAACACCAGAAATTACAAAATAATTACTAAACGGGATAAAATAACATCCGACAAAAAGAAAGGGGGATAAAATAACTCTCTTCATATATCAGCAAATTGCATGACCAAAAAGATATATCAGCAAATTGGTGTATTATATATAATAATTGATGAAGATTATCGAAATGCATGGTTGGATAACACAAGTGGGAAGAAAAGTCTCGATGAGGAAGAAGAAATATGGAGCAGTGAAAAGCAGCATATGATTCGTGTCCAACGCGCAAAGATTAATTAATTATGGTCCACATACAAATCACCAATCCCATGCAACAAGCTGCCCACTTGCAACGACATCGTTGCATAAACACAGTACAAGCAACAGCAGGGTAAAAAGGTAATAATATTCTGAATTTTCTGAATCTGTCCCTTGTTACATTACAGCTGATTTTGTCTAATTTCTCTTACACACGCGAGCGTTACCAAATCATCCGTATTAAAGTTACTAAGTTGATATAAAGTTGGTGAAAACCCAACTGCAGTTGATTTCACGTGAAGTTTATAGCTCTATGATTTTATTGATTTGACTAAATTTTTATTTAACAGTTCTCAACTATCAATTTCATATGAAGTCGACTGCACCTAAGTTTTCACATATAAAAAAATGCCAAACGATGACACATATTAATAATTATTGGGTACTATTTCAGCTATAGAAGCCATTATGAATAAATAATTGCACAAATTTCAACCATTATTAATATTAATAATAATAATAATAATAATAATAATAATAATAATTAAGAAACAATTAAAATTAATTTAAATTTATTTTATTTAATATTCATTAATTATCGTTAAAATAATTATATAATTTTATATATAATAAATATATAATTACAAATGTTGTATTGTATATATAGAATTATAAATGTTACATTATATAAAATAATTGTAAATATTATTTCCCTAATATTACCGTAATATTAAATTAATCATGTCAAAATAAGCAAGTATTCTTCTATTTTATATCTTTCAAGGGTGTCTTATAATTGGTATGTATTTTGCTATACTTAATTGGATAATAATATAATAACTTTATAAATAATTTGAAAATATAAGATAAATTAATGTCTAATTTTATTTTTTAAAATAATTTTTGTTATATATAATTCATCAAAATTTTTTTTACTATTTCTAAGACTTGAACTTAATTTTTTGATTAAATTTAAGCCACTCAAATTAGGGATGTCCATGGATCGGATCGTATCCGCAGATCCGCGGTAAATATTCGCATCCGATCCGAAAATTGCGGATATGATCCGATCCGCAAATTGATCGGATCGGATCGGATCGCGGATATCTACTCTACATTCGCGTATCCGATCCACGAATCCGCAAATCCGAACTATAATAATTAAAAAAATATATATATATATATATATATATATATATATTTGGTATTATATTTACTTGTTTGTATGTTTTAGTTAGTAATTATTATTCATATATTGTATTATTTTATTTTTGTTATTTAGAGAGAGTTTGATTAAAAATATTTTAGGAATAAATAAGTTTAAAAGTATGAAAGAAATATTTTTATCGAATTCTTTTATATAGAAATATGATTAAAAAGAGAATGTTTCATTATGCGGATATATCCGATATCCGATCCGATCCGCAAATGTGCATATCGGATCCGGCATTAAAAAGTGCGGATATCATATCCGATCTGATCCGATGGAAATTGTGCGGATCGAATCGAATTTTCGGTCATATCCGATCCGATCCGATCCGATCCGCGGACACCCCTAACTCAAATGATTCCCTTTTCATAATTTTATACATATTTAATAAATAAAAGAATGAAGTAATAGACACTAAATACCTATTGATATACTATTATTTTATAATGTTAGTTTACCTTATCCATTTAATAAGGCCTCTTGTGCATCAAAATATTCAGTGACAAACTTTTATTTAAAAAAAAAATATAGACAGGGTTCACACAAAGATTACACTAACTTTATTTTGTATATAATTTAAAGCTTAATGTAGCATCACACATAATAATAAAATAATAGAAAAAACTAACATACCACACTATTTTTAATTCCAAAATTAGTGCTTATGAAATATGAATATCTGAAGACTAAAACTAATATAAGGCATGATATAATGATCGATGTAAGATGTCCTACCTTTTTCAAATATTAAAATATAATATAAATGAATAAATAATGCATATAATAATGAAAATAATATATCTTAAAATTATTAGTAAAATAAATTAAAAATATGTAAATGGTATCATTTTATTTCATTTCAAGAGATGATGAGAAGGATGGAATAGCAAAGTGAACATTTTGACTAGTTATAAATACATTTGTTAAGGATATTTAAGATAGAAAATTTTAAAGTTTGTAAGATGATAATTTGGGATTAAATTGTTTGAAAAATTTTAAACCATTTAAAAAATAATTAATAATAACATTGAGCTACATAATTATATATTTTTCTCTTTCTTCTTGTGGAAAAAAAGTTGTGTTAAATTATTTTATGAAAAATATTAGGTGAACAAACTAATAAAGTCTAATAATTTTTTTCTTCTTACGTATTCTTTTAACTAATTTTTATTAAAATAACAAATTATTGAATTAACTTAATTAAATTTAATTATCAAAATAATTTAATCATATAACATGATGGTTATTTTATTAAGAAAAATACAATGTATGGTGAGTGCGAATCCAGAATCGACAGCTGTCCAGGGACAAGTTATTCCCTCCGCTTCCTATTTGCTAATAATTTAATGCATTCTAACTTAGATATTTTTTTCTCTCTCTACCACGTTGCCGCCTCCTTACATTCTATTATTGCAATTTGCAACCCCCCTCATCATGCCTTTCTTCACACCACACCAAAGTTAACGCTGTGCAATTCAATCAATATAATGCTCAAGCTCAACACACACATGAATATTGAACAAAGTAATTAACCATTCATTTCTTGCTTTGTTTCTCTCCTACTTCAACTACTCTATCAACCTTCCTAATTTCTTTGTTTTTCTTCTGTCCTCTAAGCTTACGGTTTTATTTGCTTATTCTGAAACAGGTTCATGTAGATGCTGGTATTATATTATACGGAGATCAACGAAGAAAATACTACATACATGGAAAATGATCTCGTTTTTCTTTTCATTAGTAAGTAATACTCATGATAATTACTCTATATTTACATGTCTCGTTTTTCTGGATAGGGTTTGCTATTGTATGTGTAGTTTTTGTCCAAGTCTTTCTTTAATTGGCTTCATTTATTATTCTTATATTAATTGATTTTTTAAATTTATTTAGATCGTAGTATCTTAGAGTAAATCCATATGTTGAGGCCAATATATTTCTATAAACACTACTATATTTTTAATAACGTTGTTGTGTATTAAGATATAAATGCTTAGAGAGTGTAGCTACTAGCTAGGATCCTCTTCAATTGTGTTTGATTGGGATCGTCGTCGTTCATTTTAGATATTGTTAGTATTAGTATAGTCACTTAACTAAGCTTCGGTGGTGGGTTTTTGGTTTGCGTTTTCAGTTAAACATACATAAAAGGAAGAGTAACGAATCGATAAAGAACCATTAAAATTTATTATTTTTAGTGATTAATTAATTATTATTATTTAAAAATATGAGTTAAAATATACTGTTGAATTACTAAATTAAAAAGAATTAAATTAATGACTAAAAATGATGACCATTATGATTTCTAATATTTCTAAAAAAAAAAAAGAAAAGAAAAATTTGCTGGTAATTAAAACTAGACGATTTAATTAAAGAAATAAGCTGTCCAAGTTCATCATCGCTTTAGAGGCGATCTAAGCCTGGATCTTGTCGGGTAAAGTACAGGTTTATTTTGTTGACGGACAAAAAAAAATTGAGACATGTACTTTTTAATTTTCCTTTTTCTTGGATATAGTTATTGATGAATAGTTGTTTATCAACGTTATTAATGTTGTGTTTCTATTCTCTTCATTCTTACATATAGAAGTAAAATACATATTGTACAAAAACATTTAGTTATTATCATTATTAAATAAATTAAACCACATAAGTTTTGAGATGTATTATATAAGTAATTTAAAGTAATCCAACAATAATAACAAAAGAATATAAAGTTTAACACATACAATAAAAAGAGAATTGTCCAACAACTAACTTTTACATATGGATCTGCATATATGAACCACTAATTGTTCCTATATGTACTTCTCTTAAGTTTTACACTATACTTGCGGTTTTGCAAGTTTGTCTTATATATTAGAATTTAATTTTTATGTATTTTTAATATAAAATAATTTTATACATATATTTAATTATGTATTACTGTATCAATAAAAATAATTATATTTTATATTTGATCACATAAAGAATTACTTAAAAGAATAAATATAATTAAATAATTATTATTATATAAAATATTTTACACTGTTAGTATATCAAAATTAAATTCATGTATTTTGAATCACTTAACTATAAAGTTACAATAATACTATATTCTATATACTATACAATGTAGTTATTTTAACATAAAAATAAAATTTAATTTTAGTATGCATGCCGTTATTTAATCAAATTTATGTGTATAAATAATTTTTTAAATAATGTTTTATAATTAATTGTTTTATTAATGTAGTAATATACTAATATACATGATTAATTGTCTGTATAAAATATTTTTATATTGACAATTTTAGGAAAAAATATAAAAATTAAATCAATAAAAATATTAGATTATCTTTCCTTACCTTGATTTTTAAGTTTTGCCTTTTTATTTAGCAGATGATGATTTTTAGATTCATTATTTGGTTATATAAGTTAATAAGTTAATTACCTACTACTATATACATAAATATACAACGATTGACATTTTTCACAAAATCTTTATTTACAGATCAAAGGACGATTTTATGATAATTAATACTAATATCCTTAGCACACATATGTCTAAATAATTGAGAGTCAGTGAACATGTATGATCTCTTATTTGATCTAAATCATCTCTAGCTTGTAACAGTTTAACTAATGATTTCTCTATTGTTCTATTAGCACATCGATCTTAAAAACAAACTATTTCTAATAAGAAACAAGTTTGATATGCTTGAAATGATTGTATTATATATATTTTTCCTTTTATTAAATTGACATTTAGATATTTTATTTGTTTTGATGAAGTCGAACTTGCTAGGTATATTTCTAAAGTACTTGCAAAAGGTATCCGATGTCAAAATTAGTAAATATTTAAGAGATATAATAATTACATAAATATAAAATATTATTGAACAATTTATAAGATATATAAAATTAATAGTAATTAATATGGTATTTATTATTTTACAAACCTTTTCATTTAAAAGATGTAAATTCATATAAAAATATTAGATATTATAAAATTTATAAAACTTGTCATATGACCTCTCTTATTTAGATGTAAAAAATGCTTACTTTTTATAGATATAAGATTAAAAAATGACATTAATATTACAATTATTTAGTTATTAAATCAATAATAGTAATTAACTTCATCAATTATAAATTTAAAATAAGAAATAATTAAAGTCAAATTATAACTCATCTTAAATAATAGATGAAGATGCTATCTTTCTTTTCCAATTTGTTCCTATATATATATATATATATATATATAATCGGTTGGTTCTTATAGTTTTATTAATTTTTATATTTTTTTAATTAAATTTTTATATTAATATTAATTTTATAATTAAATATTTTTAATATAAAAAATATTAAAATTAATTAAATATTTTTTTATAAATTAAAAATATTTATAATTAAAAATTTAATTAAATATTTGATTATATATATTATTAGAAGAAATATTTTATTAATTTTAATTTTTTTAATATAAAAAATTTAGTTACAAAATTAAAACGGTATAAACTTTAATTAAAAAATATAAAATTTTAATTAAAAATTTAATAAATTATAAAAATTAATATAGTAATTAAATCTTTTTCTTTTAATATAAGTTTAAAAATAATTCTTGCAAAAAATATACTTTTTTTCTTAAAGTTTGATAAAAATTTTAGAAATACTCTTAAGTTTTATTTTGTTTTAATTTTGTCTTAAAAGTTTTTAATTTGTATCAAATATATTCTTGACGGCTAAATTTTCAAAAAATTTAAGACCAATATAACAATAATGCATGACAATTATGTTTAATTTACTTGTGTTGAGAGATTAGTATTATAAAATTGTTGTTTAGTTAATCTTAAATTTTTTAAAAAATTAACTGTTAAGATATATTTGATACAAATCTTTAGAATAAAATTAAAACAAGAAGAAATTTAAGAATATTTTTAAAATTTGTGTGGAATTTTAGGGAGAAAAAGTACCCTTAAAACTTCCAAGTGTACCAAAAAGTAATTGTTAGATGCGTGCCAACCACGTGCAGAAAGTGTTGAGACTTGAGACTTGAGAGCAATGGGCGATTGGGCGGTGCCCGTCTGGTAGCGCTTGATGAATTGACAAAATTACCCTCTTCATGCGCTCTGATTGGCTAAGAAGTAAGAACCCCTTCCTTCGTCTTAAAAGACATATTTGGTGCGAGCGAGAGTGACGTGGCAAGTTGTGGGCTGCCGGCAGTGGGTGCGTCACTGCTTACTACTCTCTCCTCTTTCCTCCCAAAGCCCAACAAACTACTCCTCTTCACGTTTTCCAGCGCGCGAGCTGTTCTCTCTTCACTTCTTCTTCCTCCTCCTTCAGCGTAGCTCCTCCACCTCTCGTTCGTTTTTCACCAGATCACGGTGATGGTTATGTTCAGCTCTTCTCATCGCCGCGATCTCTACGTAAGCTATTATTCTTCTTGCCTAACATGCATTGATTCTCGCTAGGTTTTGATTATTTTATTCTTTATCCGCTGGTTGCACTTCGTTTCTGTTTTTATTCATATGAATTCTATGCGGTTTTGCTCTTTTCAATCAACATTTTATGTGAAGCCACTCATCGAATTGGTAATATGACTTTAGGTGCCGTTGTTTTGTAGTGATTTAATCTCTCGCTCGCTCTTCCTCGTTTTTCATATTTTAATTTTCGCTCCTTGAAGGTGATCCAGCTTGATGATGTTATTTTGTAATAATTGTGCCTGCGTGTGTGTCGTGGTGGCATGATTGTCTTTTTCGGCGATATAAATTGTGTTTGTTGAGTTGTTGCTTGAAGTACTGAATTTGAGGTGCTTAGGTTAATGAACACGGTTGGAATAATAAGCAGATGCGGAATCAAATTCGGTAGTTACTTGTTAGAGTGCATGGCTTCGTGAATTTGGTTGGCTTCTGAGCTTTATTCATATGGATTGTGGATTATTTAATTGAATCAGTAGATTTTCATCATGAGCAAAGTCACACAACCCTAAGAGCAGCTGTTCTTTGGTGTATGCATTGCTATTACGAGTTGTAGTCTTTAAGTTTGAATTAATTGATCATTTTGTTAAGTGGTTTTTCAATAATGATATAGAGCATAAGTAAAGTGTAATATCATAACAGTGCAATAGTGCAATTATATAGTTGAGCCATACTCTTGACTCTTGATTATATGCTACTGCTAGTTTAGTTGGTTAAAATCTTAAAATTTATATTCATGTATCCATTTAGTGCATTTTGAGAATTATTAGGGTAGAGAGGAAAGAAAGAAAAGAGGACCGGGGTTTGAATCACTTATGCCTCTAGTACTTCAAACTTTTATTTGATGTTTACTTCTCTAAAAATAGGATCTTCGTCAAACTGCTTACAGCTGTTACTGTCAATCACATTAAAGACTTTATTGCATAGTGGGAAATCTTGATATGTATGGGAAGAAACTTATTCCATTTCTTTATAAATAATCCTTCCACATCCTCAAAATTATGATTTATTGTTGTAGGGGAAAAAAATGAAGGGTGAAAAGGAATCATACTTCCACTCTATTGCATATACGTGTTGGATTTTATTTGGCAAGTATCACCCTTAACGTGCGATAGGATCAATATCCTGTCCTATGGTGCCTTAACTAGGTGCAGTGTTACCTTTTATGCTGAATGTGAATATCAAAACTTTAAACAAATTTAGTTGAACCCTTGCTATGAAACATAGCTTCCGTCTAGTGCTTAAGCGATTGCTTTCTGATTCCTATTTTCTTAAGGCTCTGATCTAACTGTAATAGTTCTTTTTATTGCAAAAGAGAAATTACATTCTAGGGTCTGATTTTTTCTATGCTCATCTACTAGCTCGTGCATCTTTTCATATCTATAATTTTAATATTTAGTTATATTATAATCATTGATAAGAAATTATGATCCCCCTTCTTTTTATTCTACTGCAGAAAAGATTCATTATGAGTTGCATTGTTGTCTTCAGGTTGGCTGGCTGTATGATCACAACAATGGTGAGGATCTTTCCTTCACATGTCAGTGGTTTCGTCTGTTAATGGTATGACAGTTCTAAACTTTATATAGCAAGAAAGACTGCGTGATCACAACATGGTAAGGATCTTACCTTCACATGCCAGCAGTTTTGTCTATTAATGGCATGACAGTTTCTAAAACTTTATCTATATAGCAAGAAAGGAAGGTTGATGAACCACAATTTGTGATAAGCTCTTGACCAGTTAAACTAAATTGAATTATCTATGTATCAAGAATTAACAAATAGATTATTTGTGGTTTCCAGTCTTAAATGGCTGAAGCTTATAATTGGTAAATTAAATGGATATAAAATGCATATTTTCAGGGTTTTAGATATATTATATTTCATATATACAATTGCATTTGGCGGAAGCATCATTAAAGCTTAAGGGTATGATCGGGAAGGAGTGCCTTAGAGAGATTTGGGATAGCCCCTATTGTAGATAAGATGTTGGAATATCATCTTAGGTAGTTCAGACACATGTAGCAAGAAGACTTGTAGAGGCCTGGTAAGGAAATCAGATCAAATGTATATTCATGGAGTCTTGGAGAATAGGTCTTTGTTTAACCATAAGGTAACTTTATGACCTGGAGGTCACAGGTTCAAATCTTGGAAATATCCTCTATTTGTGAGAATAAGGCTATCTACATACTCCCTTTTCAGACCATATGAAGTGGAAGTCTCGTGCACTTGGCTGCCATCTTTCAGTTTGGGATTAAAAGTAAATATGCTTCCAAATGTTGGGTAGGTAGCCTGTGTCTCTGGCTATGTAAATTTGTGGTCCAGGATCAAGATGTAGTTTTCTATCAATGCAACTAAATCCATTTAGAGTATTTAGAGTGATAGGCTTCTCTAATGAAGCTTGTTAGTGTTGGGCAAGAGAAGCTGTTCATGCATAGCCTAGCATAGTTTCTTGACTGTTGGCAAAGTCTTTGTGGAGTTGACAATGATTGGGCAGCAAGACTTTCTAGGTACACTGAAATGTTCAATCATGCTCACACTCCAAATTATGTGATGCATCTGTAGACTTGCACAATTCTTTTGCATTTCGTATGTCCCTATAATTTTTGATAAATTTCACTATTTGAGGAAATCATTATGTTTGGTGGCGAGGCACATTCTCATTCTTGCATTTTTGGCTTTCTCAAAATAGCAAATCATTACCCTCTCCAAAGTAACAGATATCATGAAGTGGATGGAGTAGTATTACTATATGTGGAAAATAGCATATAAATATATATATTTACCTTTCTCAAAACAGAAAATCTTTGCCCTCTACATGTGTTTTCTTTTGATTAGATTATCTTCTTTTTTTTCTTTCTTTTTCCTTTTGTGCATATTGTATTCTGTCTGATCCTCATACCGGTACCTATACAACTTAATATTGTACTTTTCCACTTTAGTGTATAAATAAATGTAGTCTTTATGAGAAAGGTGTTTGTAGGATTTGTATCTTGATATACATGCTTTTGGTTGCCTTATTCTATATATATCCTCAGATCAGCTGTTTATAATTACAATTTTCGCTACAACATTGTCCTTTATAAACATAATAGTGGAGATGGTAGGCAGGAAGTATTGAGGACCAACAAACTGGATTTTGAAAACTGTGCTTTATTTAAAGGAAAAACCTGCTGTGTATTGATCAAGTTTCAATGTTTTCCCTGCTCACATTAGCATAACATATAAAGTTCGCTTTATATTGCCTGTCCCCTGTTCACAAGTCCCCAGTCTTGAATTTTTCATAAAGTTAGAATTCCATTTACTCTTGGACTTCTGCTTTTTCCTAAATTCTAATGAGGACTTGAACTTAACTAACCTTTTTCGGTCCCATTGATTAATATCATTTTAAAATGTGTAATTTTAATAGCTTAATGCTGTGAGGGATACTTTCTGTGTTTACTTCCAAAGCTCATACTGTTCTACAATCATCAGGAGGCATAGGAATAATGTGAATATTTGTGTCTACTGTTGAGAGTTTGGCACTGACAAATCAATAATTTGTTTCTGCTCCGTGCGTGAAATGTCAATTGAGGTCATACAAGTAATTATATTAGGAGTTTTTGTAATTGAGGGTTATCGGTTGACAATCTCAATTGGCGTAACAGGTACGCACAAAATTGTGGGTTGCTCATATTATAAGTTCCTTTTTGGGAATTCTTCTTACGTGGTGCCTTATCTTGAGTGTTCCTGCTTGAAGTTTGCTTTTTTGTGGAATAGAGCTTTATAGCTTATCCAGGGTTGATGCATATCATCTTTCCATGTTGCTCCTTGCACTCTTGATTCATCTGCAAGAAGAAGTTTTAGGTTAGTGATGGCAATTGCATTCAATTTGTGTTGCGAATAATTCATAAACCATGTGGATCCAGTAATTTGTCTTGCCACTTCTCTTCTTAGTTCCGATATGGTTGTATTTAGCCCTTGATTTGAATGATTCTAAGTGCTAAACCTTTTGAAAAACTTTGACGCAGAACCTCATATGTTGCATGCTTGTGATGCTAAGTGATAAACCTTTAGAAGACATTTCTAATTTTCTGTCTTGTTATAATTTATACTCACTCTCGTGTGAGTTTCAGCACTTGACATGTAGCTCTAACATTAGAAGTCTAATTAATTAGGAAGTCTGCAAAACTTTAAACAGAAGCTCATATGATGCATGCTTGTAGAATGCCAAATATTTTCTGACTTAAGGTTAAGAAAATTCATTGTGTGCCATGATCCACTGTGTGCATGCACAGTTGTCACCCTTCCCCCGCGGTCACCAAAAAAAAAAGAGTAAAAATAAAATAAAAAATAAAAAGAAAGAAAGAATAACAGAGAAAGATTATGATTATCTTTGTTGCTATCATGATAGTAGTGATTCACCATATGGCTAGTTTGCTTTGCCTCCTGTAATGCAAATGTTCTGGATGAATGTCAGAAATGACAGCTTCTCTGCGACCCACAGCATCATGTGTGGATTGGTGAATTGTTTTTCATCCCTTATTTCTACTTTAGAATCTGCAGCAGAGTAGGTATGTAGTTGTGGCAACTATTCCTTCTCTTTTTGTAACATCAGTTATCTTGCATCTATATGAGAAATTGTTGATACTCGAGTCATGTGTTTTATGCTTGCCCCAGCAAAGGTTTATACCTTGCTTTTAAAAGGTGCCTAAAATCTATTTAAATTTGTTTAGAATCAATGGTAAAAAGTCTTCAATAAAAAATGTGAATATATGTTTTTGTGTGCTTCTGTCTCTGAGATTTTCCTACTATCTTTTAGACAACTGTGCTGAGTTGATGTTTGTAGTTGAATCCTTTATTTCTTCAGGAATTCTATTTTTGCATTATGTAATGGGGTTGGTTTATACAAGATTATTGTGTTTGATTCAGGATATTGGCTCCCTCTTTGTAGTTATCAGTACTGCTAAAAATTTGTTCTGAAAAGACATGATTCATACTTATTACTTGATGCGAAAACAAAAACAACTATGGCCTACATAGTTTCTGTTAATGTTTTATATTGCTGATTGAAGGTATAGGCACAGGTGGTGGTGTTTGGAATTCCATTCCATTGATTTTAACAAATGTAGAAATTATATAAAACATTACCAGGCACAGTGGTTGATATCTTTATTGCATAAAATTTACATAGGTAGTCATTGTCTGATCCTTGAAGGCAATGCAAGCTTCTAGATAGATAATTGCATACCAATATGCTTTGTATTGTTGCATCAAATAAATGTGATTGTTGAAGTACAAGATCTCACTGATAAAAGCTTCATTATAAGTAGTACAAGTTGTTGACAGCAGCTCAGAAATGGTAATCATCCACGATTCTTGAACAGTTTTTGTTATTGCAGCTGCAGTCTGATGCAGAAATTTGGTTTCTAATTTTAACGAAATTATAAAGTAAATGTATAGAAAAGAACTGTGTTATTATTGGTGTGAGGAAATACCCCAGTTTCATTGCTTTGGCAGGTGGTTCAGTGTATTGAGTCTCTGGCTGGCTTAGTTGGAGACTGATAGGTGCAAGTAAGTCATATCCATTTCCGATAGTGTATGGAGGATTGGATGCTGCATTTTCTCCATTTGTACTCCTTGCTTCATAAACCTGACATGAAAATCTTCTTTTTAGGTTTAGCTATAGTGAAGCTGAAGGCGTTAACTTCAAGATAAATAGTTCGCCTAAGAAATGCCTGGAATCTGTTTTGGATGAACAACAGATTCATAAATTATGAACAGAGTTTCTTCGTCAGTTACCTTTTTTAGCTCTGCATTTTCTTTTTGTAAGAATTCCATCTTTTTATAGAGTTCTACATTTTCTTGATGAATGAGATTTCCCTACAATGGTGTTAATGGAAGTTTGTCATATTTGGGAAAGCCTAAGTCAAGGCATGCAAAGAGAAAAAATCGGAAATATCTGAAACCTTTTGGTGTAGTTCTTTAATCTCATCTGTGAAAATTTGATCCTACAGGGAAATAATGATGTAAGGTCTTGAACATGCAGTCAAAAAAGGTGAAATTTTAAACTAATTGAAGAGAGATTATTTGCACCAACTCATGATACCTTTTTCATGCGAACACCCTTTAAACTCATCTCCAGTTGGTTTTCAAGATTTTGTAGTTCTTGAACACCCAGTCCAGAAAGCTCTTCGCCCATCAGTTTCCTGCTTTTACCAAGAAGAAAATATGAAATGCCTTATCTCGTTTTTGGAAAATTTCATAAGGTTTGGACTCTTGCTAGCTAGAGTTATTGAATTTACTAAGTTTTTGGATTAGCAGTACACATTTCAATATAGTGGTTTTATTGACAGTTTCATAAGATTTTATCTGTTGTGATCGTGCTATTGATTAACATTTTGTTCAAAAGAGTGTTAGAATCTCATCATAGCTAAGAAACAATGTGGAATATTATACTACTTAGTTATTATCAATATAATATTCTTTCAAAATTGCTTCTAATTTATTGTATTTTCCTTAGGGACTAATTGAACCTCCTCTAAATTATTGATTTGTGTGGTTGCTGAGGTATTTGACTTACTAATTAAAAGACTACTAGGGATACTTTCTAATAGGTGCAAAGTTTATGCATGGGGATGCATGGGAGGGAGTAGCGGATAGGAAGCAAGGATGGATATTGTTTTTTATTTTTGTTGAGGTTTAGGAAGGGGTTGGGAAAGGCCGATGACATCAGTAATTGTGTCAATGTTCTAGTGAAGTTTTTATTTGCCGGAAAATGTGGTATAACGTATATTTTTTCTTGCTTCAAGTATTATCTATATTATTTGACTGTTTGTTACCTGTGGCATTCTTGCAAGTGCTGCAGTTGTTGCCTCAAGCTTGCAGCTTCTCTCTGCCAAAACTAGCAAGTAGAAATACAGATGTCAAACGTATATTGTACTATTATTACAAAAATGGAATATTTTGAATGCGAGAATTGTTAGGTAGTAAATGTGAGGACTAAAATATGGAGAAGTAACAACGGAGTGCTCTTCAGGCAAAACTAATCTAAGCCTGAGTTGGATGCTGGTCTCTTTTTAGTAGAAATGCAATCTATGGTTTGCTTACTTTGTAATGTAAGTGAATTCTAACTTCCCAAGTATTGGTGTTCACCTTGTAGGAGATTCATTATTGGCTCAATCAGAGTAAAATCTATGATCTACGCTTCTTATGTGTTTTGTCAAGTGGATTCTCTGAACTTGTAACCCCAACCGAGATGTTCTTGTATGGTTATAAGTCTAACACCTCATGGTTAGGCATACAATAAAAGTGAATATTATCAGCTTAATACACTTGCTTGTTTACCGATTCCACCAATTTAATTGTGTTCCTATATAAGGAGTCAAAATGTGTCCATTAATGGATTTCTCATGTAATATATCAAGTCGGTTAACTATGTATTACAATTCAGAAAGTATGTAATTTTCTATGGTAATTACATAAAAACCTACGTGCAGTAATGGTGGTTGGATGCCTAACAGGAGGATCTCAAAAGTTGTGTTGTGTTTCTTGACCAATCAAAAGAGAACCTGCATTTTCCTTAGTGCTGTCATGAGCCATGCTATGAGTACACTATATGTGTGCGGAGGCTGAGATTTTGACAGGACTTCGTGTGTGAGGGTTTATAATACTCACTATATAACCGGGGAGGGCTATTTGTCTGCAAATACAGTAATGCTTGATTTGTGCAGCTAATCATATCTGTTGAGAGGTTCATGCAGGTGGATAAGATAATCCTTGGCATACTAAAGCTAAGACTGAGCATATGCATGTGAGGTGCTACTATCAAATGGCACTAGTATTTAGCTTTATCAAGATAGCAGTGTCATATCAGGTATAGCCGTTTAGGGTCTCTGAAACACTTCCATATGTGGGCATGAGACATGATAATGACTCTCATTCTATTGGGGGACATCAAGGCGATGAATCCATGATATAACTTAAATGCATGCTGTACTACCTAAGTCATATTTCTACGGTTTAATGTTACCCCCTGCCAATTTGTCATAAAGCTTGTGAGGTTTAGGGTTAAGGAGAGTTTTGCCAAAGGTGGTGGTATGTGGGCATTATTAGTCTCTTTGGTAGCTTTTTGTATCTTCTCCTGCAAAATAACAGTGATATTGCTGTTCGCAAAGTACCTAGGATTTGAGCAAGAATATGTGTGCCAAGAAGTAAACAACTGATATTATTATTTAGTTCAGCTGGTAATTCCTTTTCTTTTCTTTTGTTAAAACAACTCCTTTTCTTTAGCCTCTTCTTTTCCTTCCAATATATGAAATGCGTCTTGAGTTGCCTATTATGTGAAACTTGGAAAGTATTTCAAGTCTAACATATCTAATAAGGAAACAAAGAAGGAAATTTAGTATAGTGAGGAGCAAAAGTTTGAACTGCTGAATGCTACTGGAAGAGAGGTGCGTGTGCCATTACCTTGACTTCGGAAGCTGGATTCATCAGCTGATTATGTTCTTCCTTAAGCTTGTTGTAGCGTTCAATAATTGATTTCATGCTGTCATACACGTGAAGTTCAGTACAAGAGCATATTTGCAACTTTTAAGTGAAAAGGAGAATTTTCAGCAAATATAATCCACACTGAAACAGCAAAGATTATAGTGCAAAATGAACAAAAAGATCACTTATTCACTCGTATAATTGTGTTAACAGTATTAGTAATTTCACACGCAGTTCTTGTGTTTGTCATACTGAGAGCACTGATGGCAAAACGATTTTGTTTCTTATTTGTATTATATTTTTCAAAAACCGCTCTTCCCACTGGAATCTGGATACATTCTTATGTATCAAAATGATAATAAGAATAATATATTGTTCACAAATACCACAAGACTAAATATAACTGAGCAAATAGACTAAATATTACGAAGAGAACAAAGATTTGGGACTTGGGAGACCAGAAAGGTCATATAAAATATCTACAAATAATGGGGCATAGTAGCATATGTATACTACAAGAAAGACTTGAGTTCAGAGAAAATATCAGTCGAAAGATCAACCTAACTATCTTTAAAGGCGATTATAACTGGATTAGCAATTTTCTCTCATCGCTAGTAGCATGTAAGGGGTACGGGATACTTTCAGAATTCCAAATATATAGATGTTGCTCACGATCGAGCTCTAAGGTTGGAAATATTCGACTCAGTTTAATAAACATGCTCAACTCCTTGGTTTAATTGTCAACTTGAGCTTATCTAATTAGCTTATTCGGCTATTGATTTGTTCGATTAAGTGTAGTTTACTGGTTAGTTTGACTCACTCTTAACTCCTGTTTGCCACACCATGAAGTCAAAAGCTAAACTTCAAACCATAAGTTGCGGAATCTTAGCAAATGTGAGTAAAAAAAATGCTTCATAAACAAAAAAAAAAAAAAAAAAGAAGAAGTTATTTGTATATATTTATACATATTTTATATATTTTTCTAACTCAAACAATTTACCATCAAAATAATCCAATCCTTTCATGAACATCAACTATGTATTTTAATTTATATAGTGACTTACAAGTGTTTGATTTATTGTATTCATTTAGCATAATTGAATTTGAGTTAGGTGGACAAAATTTTTTAGGGTTGATAAATTAGGATTTTCATAATTGTTTCAACAAGTTATATAGCTCATATAAGTTAGTTAACGTTGGTTTGATAAAATTTTTTATTTTTATGAATAGTTTATCAAAGTTAATTTTAAAAAAAAAAATTTCTAATAGTTATAATACGTGTGTTTGATAAATCGAACTAAAACTGGTTTTAATTAAACACAAAAATAACGATTGTATTTGATAAAATAATTTTTAAAATTTAAAATAATCATAATAAATATTTTTTTAAAAAAATTGATCGTAATGGAATTTGACATCAATAATTTAATTAAGAATAAATTTAAATATTTATTTGTATACAAGGTTACATTAGAGTGTTAGTTTTGATAATAACAAGCAAATTTTGAAAAGTACTCGCAATTTATTAAAATTACAAAGAAAAATACATGTTTTTTTTTTTTATCAAATACAAAATAAAATACTTATACTTTTAAAAAATATAAACACCTTTCTAAAAAACACAACATAATGAAGTGTTTGGATTTGATTAGTTCAGTTACACCCTCCAATTTTTAGCATAACTTCCGATTGATGTCCTTGTGAGATTAATGTAGGTAGCTTTTCAAATTAACCGAGTCAAAAATAGTTTTTGAAGATACATTTACTCATTCAGAATCCTATCTATTCACTATTTCACACAAAGGAAAAATATAATTTTATATAATTTTAAATAAACAAGTTGAGTATTATTACTTTTAAAAAGCAACTAATAACTTTCTTGAATTGCTATTTTTATAACTAATTTAATATCCTATTTGGTTTTCATAATATTTGTATCAAATTATATATGAATTCATTGTCTTAATTGACTTTATCATTTATGTTGGTCCAATTCAAAATTGATCTAACTCACTGTCTACTTCTTACTATTATATTGGTACAAGCAATGGTATTTGAATATCAAAATGTTGGTTTCAATTTATATATAACATATCCTTGACTATTGATCTTGTGTGACAATTATGTTTATGAGCTCCATAACGCAAGATCAACGGTTAAAGATACAATATATATAACTTTGAACAGAGAGCTTTAAGTATCACCATTGTTGAACCTAAGCCATCAACATAGTGACTCAACATTCATAGCAACAAGCATTCAGCAAGAAAATCATAGACAAACAAAACACTATCAGTCCATAAAAGCATCCAAACAAATTGTCGAATGTAAATGCATTAAATAATGTTTCCCTTTAACAGAGGGAAAACAGGAACCTTGTTTTCATTCTAACATTTAACTCTTACTCAAACTTTTAATTTAACCTGTTACAGACTTACAGTGGCCTCTTTAGCCCTAATTATACATATTATTAAAACAAAGGGGGAAATATAAAATTAAAGCGAGCAAAACCCACTAATGGATGAAATAGAGTTAGCCTATAAATAACGAACTTGATGAGGCAGCATAACCCACCAGATTGTTGACTCAATTCACCACTTTCTTTCACTGCTTCAGATATGAAAGAATAATGACTTGCATTGCATGCATTAATAATATCTTTTTTAAGTGTTTGCGCCCAGCCAGCACAGGGAAGAATCATTTTAAGTGCTTATTATTATTTTCTGAATTATGTAAATTGATATCATCAACAATTATGTCGTCTATGTCAACACTGGCTAATGAGAAGGTTGGTGACGAATGCAACAACAATAATAACATGCAACATTAGATGATGGTACCAGTAATTATATGGATTATTAGAGAGTGTCATTATCATATTTCACCTTAAAACTTGTTTAAAGGCGTGTCATGTAATATCGCCATTAATATTTCTTTTTTCCTTTATCCTTTGATCTCAATAGAATATCTTGTATCTAAACTTTATATTATCATCAATTCAAATAATTCAATTCGACTTAATACAAAAGCTTGCCACAAAAAGTAAGATTAAAAATTTCTTATTAGAAAAAAAAAAACTTACTACCTTGATATAAGTTAGTTGTATCTAGCTTTCTTCTCTTCCTTTTTCCTTTTTTTTTTTGGAAAAAAATTGATTATTGAAAAAAATATTTAAATTACTCGACCAATTTATGTGATTTTACTAAATTTGTAATTAAGTCTCTATAGTTAAATTTTTTTATTAGGTTCTTACACCGTTTTGAATTTTATAATTAGGTTTGTCATATGCCGAAAACATTTGAGTTAATAAAATATTCTAAAAATAAGAGGACATTTAGATTTAAGAATTTAGTCTTTAAAGTGTAGGTATCTTCAATTTAAAAAAAAATATTCTATTAATTCTAATATTTTTATTATAACAAAAATGTAATTACGTCAATTGAAAATTTTTAAATTATAAAAATTTAATTACAAATTTAATAAAATTATAAGAACACAGAATAATTTAAAAAAATTTGAGAATGAAAGAAATAATTTTTCTAAGATGTTTACATACCAATAAAATTAGTTAATAGAATTTTTCTAAAGGAAAACAATCTAATAAATTGCTGTATTCAATGAAACAAAGGTAACTTAACATATTAAGATCTTTTAAAATGAAAAAAAAAAATTGATAAAACGATAGAGTGAGAAGTTAATTATTATTGAATTAAAATAATAGAATATACATTTTATAAAAGTTACAAATTAAATTTAATAGTAATTAATTCATCACTTTATTGTTTTACTAATTTTCTGACTTTAAAAAATTTAAATTCTTACTTAGAGAATCTAAATTCTTTAAGTTTGGTGCTTATTAACTAAGCTATGAATGTTGAGACACTAGCTAATATGTTTTTATCACTCCATTCGAACTATATATAAAATCATCTCAAATTCTCATCAACATAAGCCTAATTGATTTCTATTTTTATTTTACTTCTATTTTTAATATCTTCTGTTTTGAAAGTTTTTTTAAAAAAATACTAAAAACGAAATCCTAATAACAAAAAAAAAAAAAAAAACCAATCAGACTCTAATTTTTTTATTGGGATTTTATTTCACTAATGTCACTTGTAACATTTGATATTTAACGTTTTGGTTTAGGTGAAAACTCAGGTGGTGAAATCGACTTCATGTGAAGTTGATATCTGAGAGCGTTAGATGAAAATTTAGTTAAATCAGTCAAATCATCTAACGGCTCTCAAGTATCAATTTCACGTGAAGTCGACTGCACTTGAATTTCCACCTTTAGTTTATGGTGTATGTAATAGCATGCACCTTTTAGAAAACTATTTAAAAAAAAAATACAAGCTTGTAAAAACTACAACTTTTAAACTATTAGTAAATGTTTGATCCAAACTAATGGTATTAAGTCTTGGGTTTGAATCTCTTGGCTATCGTGGGAGGAAATGATTTTGGATTTGATCAAGAGATATTACCATCAAAATTTGATAAACTTAATATCTCGTCGATTAACGCCTTCATCATACGAGTGTAACCTCTTTAAACTAAATACAATTTTGAAAAATTATGACAAAACAAACTTACACTCATTCTTGAAGTGATAACTTTTAACTTAATAACAAGGACTTGATACAACACTCAATAGACTAATTTCTTCACATTTTTTGTTAGTTGGTGAAGGCATGGCAATTAAATCCAGGAATCTATGATCTTATTTGTCTCAATTGTTGATTATTTAGACACATTTACTACTTATTAAGGTAAACATTATATACAGACATAGTTGAGAAAAAAAAAAAGGACTTCAATTTCTTTTGGTTTCTCACTCTTGAATCCATGACCATGCATTTAAGAGTCTGTATCTTTCTCCTGTTTTTCATATCTGAGATATTTCTTTCTATTTCTACTATGACTGCAAGATAACGAACAATGCAAATATGATTTAATTTTCAGTAAGATTTACATGGTTAGTGAAACCAATATTAACACTCACCATTTAGTAACTCTATACAATTTAAGTATTTTATTCAAACTGTTGAATTATAATTATCTGTTATCTATAAAGATTATTTGTACTGATTTTTATTTTTAATTTGATATGATCAGTAAGTATATGTGGTCAAATAATTTCTTATTTTTATAAATCTGAACATATGTGTACATATTATGTTAATTAAGATATACATAAACAGTATATCAATGATTTTAGATTAATCTAAAGTTTTATGAAACCATCTATAAAATATGACCTTCTAATAATCTTATAGATTTTGTTAATAAACATTACACCACCAAAGCCTATAAAAATTGCAATATATGCTAAGATTGCACCCATTATTTACTTATATATGATGATAAAATTGCTATTCTATTAATCAAATTCCTATTTAAACAATTATTACTTTTTTTTTTTTTTATATCAAATATTAGCATCATTTAATCCCCCCCCCCCCCCCTCTTTTCTTTTTTCTTTCCCCCAGGTTGAAAATTGAAATACACAAACACAGTAAGATCAATATCGGTTAACCAGCAGTAAATGGGTAAAGTTAATTAAGAGTGTAATTCTAACTAATAAGCTTAAGGTGAAGTGAATTAATAAGTACAACTTTTTGATGATATTCTAACTCTCAGTGACTTCTTCCTTCTTTTGTTGTGCCTTTCTTTTTTGGCGTTTGCACAAGCATGTGGAACCATGCAAGCTTTACCATATAACACAGCTTAAAAAAATTACACTCTTGTTTACAATTTTCAAAAACACCTCATCATCATGGTGTAATTAACTTACTCGAAAGGTTAATTAATTAACCTTAAAGAGTAATACCAAGAAGGAAGAAAAAGGAGAACATTTCTCCCAGCATTTTGGAAATTACTATCCTAGATTCCTAGCTTATTAGCTAGCTTCTAAAATAACTCCCTAAGAATCGGTGAGAAGGAAGGTGAAGATGATAATAATAATAATAATCATCATCATTATGTAGAGTTGCACCATGCAAACGCGCATGCATGATTATTATATAATATTAATATTAAGCTGAGATAATTATTATATCAACCTTAGCACTACTATCAAAGAAGGGTCCAGATAAAGGCAAATATGAAAGCAATTAAATTAAACTCATCACAGATACATGTTCCTAAATGCAAGTGGCAACATATAAAAATGTTTCATACAGCTAGCACAACTGACTCCCAACCATTAAGTCTATGTAAATATATCTTTGAAACACAATCAACCGTGTTCATGTTTAATTAATTATTCACTTTAATTAAGAATAGATATTTTCACTCAGTAAAAAAAATGAAAAAGAAGAAAAGGTTGATAAACTGTAAAAAAACTAAGCACACTCAATTCACAAATTAAAGAGAAAAAAAAGAAATTTAAGTAATCATAGATAGTTAATTAATAGTTTTTAATTAATTAATTAATTACCTGGTGCTTGCATATTCATAAAGCTTGCTAGTGCTGGAAAACACAATCAATCCAACTTCAGCATCACAGAGAATGGATAATTCTTTAGCTTTCTTCAGCAATCCATTCCTTCTCTTCGAAAACGTTACTTGCCGACTCGTTGAATTGTCGATCCTTCGAATCGCAATCTTTCCTCGTCCCATCACAATCAATTTTAGGGTTCCTGCCTCCTCAAATTAAACACCTCTTTTGATTTGACCTGCTACATCACGAGTCAACAAATTCATTAACATCGATGAGTTATTCGACTCTCACGGAGCTAATTGGATTAAATCTTCTCAAGATTTTGAAGAAAAAAATAATAATCGAATTACATAATACTCGAATTCGCGAAAAAAAGAAAAGGAAAAGTGAATAAACAGCAATAAAATAGTGAACAGTAGTTGAATAAGAACAAAAGTGACTTACTTGAAAATTATAGGAGTGCAGTAATTATTAGTCGCAATAACAAGAAAACGAAGCAAGGAGCTAAAGAAGAAAGAAGACGACTTTTTTTTTTTCCTTCTTTTTTTGGTGTAAAATGTTCCTCTTAAGAGGAACCATGTGATCCAATTTAATTATGCTTTATATGGAAAGAAAGAAGTAGTTTATTTGGACAGATGTGACACCATTAATCCTCTTATTAGGGGGAAACAAAGTGGTTTTGTGAGGGGATTAGTGGTTTTGAAGGTTTAGGTATTCCTTTCCAAGCCCACTCGCCAATTTTCTCACGCGCCACCAATGTGGCTCAAGAAGCAAAGATAATTGCAAGGGGCACGTGTCGAAAGAATAGAGCGCGTGGGGAACTGTGAAAGGTGGTTAGAGTGTTTCCTAGGACTATAGAAGGGTCCAGGAATCGTGGGGGCCATGTAATGGTGAATAAATGTGTATTTGTGTGACGTATCAGGTGATGCCACGTATGCTATCCAAAACCGAGGGCGCTCTAACTTTTCCTGCTTTTAGGTTTGGCGAAAAGTGTCAAAATGGCACTTCACTCTATTCCCTTTCTATAATTGACAATTCTATCCGTTGAAAGTAACAACACACTATTTTTTCTTGATAGAATTTTGATTTTTTTATTGTCAAATAAATTTTCGACTAATTAAAATATAAAAATATTTTTTATTTTTTAAAATATAAAATATTTAAATTTTTTAAAAAAATTAATTTATATTTATATATTTTGAATAAAAAAATTTAAATATTTTTTATTTTAAAAAGTTAATAACATTTTTGTATTTTTAATTAGTAAAAAATTAAAAATTTATTTATTATTTTTTTTATTTAGAGAGATTGGTCAATTTTTAATTTTAGACGGTATAATATTATAAACACATATTATACACTTACAAATATAATATTTAAAGATTTTTATTTATTATTTTATCTTAACAAAATTTAAAACAAATACAATATATTAAGAGATACTAAAATTATCATTAAACAAAAATTTCAGCTGTGATAAGATACTGCTATTTAAATAAGGTTGGAGATCGAAGAATTGGAATAAGGCCCAAAAACAAAACATGAATTAAAAAAAGGGGTGGGGGACCAAATGGATTATGGATGTTGCATTTCTTATTTCGTCTGCTTTTTCAAAATGGAAATCCATACTCATTTTTGAGTAGTGCTTCTTGTTAAAGTAAGTTGATAGTAGGTAAGTATGACATACTTTAACTACAAAATATTTGGTTTAACCCTTTTTTTTATAAATTATATATGATATATGATGATGAAAATTATTTTTTAAAAAAATAATATGCACTAAACATTTTTTTATATATTTTTATTGTATGCAGTAGATATTGGTATTAGATTACGAGTTGTTGTGACATTGATTATCTATATATATATAGAAAAAGCTTTCCTTGAATTTTAAATTTCTCGGGAAATAGCTGGATAACAAAGCTACATCTTTAATCGATTTAATTATATACCATATGCAGCAATACCATTTTGAGGGTGTCAAAAATATCATGGTTGAAATAATTCATAAGAAACGAATTTGAATCTCATAAAATAAAATTCGATTCTTAGCTTAATGTTGACATAAGAGTTAGTTTGGTTATATATTAGTGTCTTAATAGGTATAATATATCTATTAAGGTAAAAACTCACGTTAAGTTGATAGTTGAGAGCCGTTAGATAATTTGACTAATTTGACTAAATTTTCATCTAACGGCTCTCACTTATTAACTTCATATGAAGTCGACTGCACGTGAATTTTCACCATCTATTAATCTATTTTTTACTTATTAAACATTTATAATATTAATAGATATGTTCAAATAACAAAATGTCTATTTTATGAATATACATAATAAAAAAATATTTTAGACAAAAAATTTATGTATTAATTAAATTTAGTGACAAATCTAAAAAATTTTGACAATAAAGATAAAATATATATAATGTTAACAATAAAATAGTTTTTATAATAATTTAATAACATAATGAAAATAATAAATTATTATTATTATTATTATTTTTTTTTTTAAATTTTAGTGGGAACACTTGGCTCCACCTAATCCTTAAACTTTAGACCTACCCCGTCTCAAGTCTCATTATATATTTTGTTTAAAGAGTTTCGAAACATGTTCACTTTCTGTTAAATACCAATCTCGAGCCTACCTAAACTTTACTTATACGAATATATATGAAGATAAAACATTTTTCGAGTGTTCAAAAAATTAGATTTAGTGAAAGATTGTCAACGAATTTGTAAGAAGTGTAAAAAGATGCCTTTGAAATTAGCTAGAACGTATCATCATATTAAAGGATAATTTTAAAAGAAAGGAAAAAGTTATTAAAATATTATTAGTGTTATTAGTAGTTGAGAATTAAGTTAGTAATAGCTAGTAATTAGGCAAAGGATTAGATGGTCCCAAAACGTTTGGACCATTAAATATTCTCAGAACAAAACATGTTTTTTAAGTTTTTTTAATAACTGCTAAATAGTCATTTTCTAATTTTAATTATAAATTAACCTCATATATTTTATTTAATCATAAAAATTATTTTTTATTTTATAAATTATTATTTTATCATTAATCTATTATGTTTATTAACAATAAAAAACAAAAACAATAACGAATTAGATCTTCCATTGATCGTAATAAACTTTTTGGCTATTCCAATCGATTAAAATATTATATTCGATCCGTGACGTTCGTCCAGGACTGTGAAATCGTGTTTCTTTGAAAATCAATCGATTGGATTATCAAAACAATCGATTGAATTTCAGGTTTCCCATAACTCAATCAATTGGACTACAGGTTGTTATCACAAAACAATCGATTTGGCAAATTTATATTGTTTTGATGACAACCAATCGATTGAATTGTGAGACTTCAGGTTGTTTTGAAGCATTCAATTGATTAGGTAGTATAAACAATCGATTGAATTATAAAAAACCCACATTTTAGTCATCGTTCAATCGATTGGGTAATATGACCAATCGATTGATTTTTGTGAAAACTATGCTGCCTTGCAATTTTCAATCGATTGTTTTGTGATAACAACCTGTAGTCCAATTGATTGATTTTCAAAGAAACACGATTTCACAGTCCTTGACGAACGTCACGGATCAAATATAATCTTTTAATCGATTGGAATAGCCAAAAAATTTATTACGATCAATGGAAGATCTAATTCGTTATTGTTTTTGTTTTTTATTGTTAATAAACATAATAGATTAATGATAAAATAATAATTTATAAAATAAAAAATAATTTTTATGATTAAATAAAATATATGAGGTTAATTTGTAATTAAAATTAAAAAAGGACTATTTAACAGTTATTAAAAAAATTTAAAAACATGTTTTATTCAGAGACTATTTAATGGTCTAAACGTTCCGGGACCATCGAATCCGGTGCTTAGTAATTAGTAGATGAAATATTTATGAGGTTAGTTGGTAATATCCCTATAAATAGGGTGACTCTTTGTATCATGTAACTTTAACACAACAACTTCACATATATTATTATCTTCTTATTCTGTTATTCTCCCAGAAATTTAACATGGCATCAGAGTCATGGTATCTTCCTTGAAAAGGATAAGCCATTAGTTTTTCGGTAAAAAATTACCATACTTCTTCTTCAAACCCAAATAATCCGTCTCTATTGTCTTTTTCCTCTCTAATGGAAGAATCATCTTCTAACGTAGCACAAAATTTCACTAGCCCTCTCTATATTCATTCTAATAAAAATCCAACCTCTGTTCTTGTCACTCCTGTGCTTGCGGTAACTATCGCTCTTGGTGTCGATCCTTTCTATAGCCATCATCTCCAAAAACAAATATGACTTTTTTATTGGCTCTATTCCTTCTCTTCTAAACTGAGGATCCTCTGTTTTCAATATGGGAGCGTTGCAATAATTTAGTGTTGTCTTGGCTATTTCATTTCCTTTCTCCCTCTATTACCCAAAATTATAGTCATTAAGAGTTGAAACGCGCCTTCACGCGCCTCTCAAAGTTTGTTGTCACTGTCACCTCTTCTTCTTTTCCCCTTTCTTCTTCTTCCTTCTTCCTCTGTCAAGAACCATCTCTTCTCTGTACTTTTTCTTCCTTTCTTTATCTATTTGTTCAATCCACTGTCGGTCGTCGCGGCGTCCCCGACGTCTCCTTTCTTCTCTCTTCTTTTTCTTCTTGTTCTTCCCTGGTTGTCTTACTCTCAAACATAGAGTAGTAGCCTTGTTTCTCCTTTCCGTCATGACTAGAATTGTCAGCCACACACGCGTCTTCCTTCTTCCTCTGCGTCTCGCGCCACACGCCTCTTCTTCTGTGGTGCATGTCTCTTCCTCAACCATCTCATCAAAATTTATCAAAGTTGGGAATTATTGACCTCTTCCATCCACCGGTTTGCGCGACATATTAAAATATTATTAGTATTGTTAGTAATTGAGAGTTAAGTTAGTAATGACTAGTAGTTAGTAGATGAAATATTTATGAGTTTAGTTGGTAATATCCTTATAAATAAGGTGACTCTTTGTATCATATAACTTCAATACAACAACTTCGCATATATTATTATCTTCTTATTCTGCTTTTCTCCCAAAAATTTAACAAAAGTAAAAGGCCTTTTCTTACACCCTTTATTGCTAGTTTTGAATTACATCTTCCAAAAGTTGAAGAAGGTGTAATATATACATGATTCAAAGTTCAAGAGATAAATTGCATTATTTTTCTTCAAATGAATATCTTGACTATGAAAATGTTGCAATTTTAGTCTCTAAATAAATTCTCCATAAAACATTTTCAAATCATAATTGATATTTCAGTATAAGTTCTTATTATGTAATTTGAGTTTTTCAGTAATTATGATAGTGTGATTTAATTAAATCCTTCACAATAAAAATTTGATCTTCTTGAAACTAAATTATTATACTAATTTAGAGATTACTAAGACAAATGGTTTTAAAATATTTGGACCTACGCCAAAATAAACTTTGTATAAGAACCAAAATCAAATACTTTTATAATTGACATAGAATAATAAATAAATAATATGGAAGTTCAACTAATGAAAATGCTAAAGAAGCTAAAAATATATTAGGATATTTAATTTGCATGTTTACTTTGAAGGGCAAACCCATTATTATGATAAGCAGCTAGAAAGTGTAGCAAGTTGCAGAAAATAAATTAAAGGATGTAGCAACAGCAATATGTAATCCAATAAAATGATCGAAAGAAAGAAAGAATCAAACATCGTACATGTGAAGGACTGTCTGCCGCTATCACCATATAACCCCAGATTGTATTAATTATTAATTTATTATTTATTCGTTCATATTTAGTAATGTTTCTAAAAATGGGCAAAAACCTTCCCCAAACTCACTTTTTAACCCATTACTTCATACTACAGTTAGTATTGCAAGCTGGAAATCCTTGATTGATTGGATCTAAGTTGTGACTTTATTCCATGTTTTCTGATTTAAAAAATTATTTTGAGATAATAGAAAATTAGAATATTTATCTAAAATTATCTTATTTTATATTTTTTAATTACTGTGAAATAATTGAGTAATATTAGATATAATAAATCTATAATTATAGTTTACAAAAAATTATAAATATTAAATTAGATCATTTTAAATTATTATCTCTCTAGAATTATTGTTCTCATTTTAACATCAAAATTCTATATAATAACTTTAATTTTAGTTGTATTGAAGCAAACCCAAAAGCTAGTTCCAACAAAAAGAAAATAAACAAACAAATAAATAAAGGTATATATAAGCTAATAGATTCAGAAGAGCTTGATATGGATTAAAAATGGTTGACAGATCAGAGAGAAAAGAGGAGAAGACCTCACCGAAGAGAAGAGAAAATAAACAGACAATCATGGCTCACGAAAAATAAGAATAAAATGATTATTTTTTAATTAAATATTGTCTGATTAATATATCTAATGCATAAAATGATTTATTTTTTAAAAACAGTTTAACTCAATTTTTAATTAGAAAAAAAATTAACGCTCCAATTTCATTATTGAAAAAATAATCTAATATTAATGCATAAAATATTTATTCATAACATATTATCTAATATTTAACTTTGGAAAAATGCTAAAATATTATTAAAATTTATCATTTTTAGTGGTTACTTTTAATTATTAATTTAATTTTTTAGTCTAATAATTTAATAATATATTTTTATTCATATTTTTAAATATTAATAATTAATTATCAATAAAAAATAATAAATTTTGATGATATTTATAATACGTTAATAGTGTTAGAGATTCATTAGAATCAATTTAGATCAATTAGTATCGTCTATATTTATATAGTATATCTGTACATTTATTGTAGGATTCTATATCTTTATTACTTTGATTCATTTAGCACCTATAAATACCCCTTGTATATTGTACCTTTGGTGACAACTAAATAATACACTTTTCAGATCACTCTCTCAGTCTCTTGTTTTTAACATGGTATCCAGAGCTTAGGTCATTTTTTTTTCCATGAATATTAGTTTATAGTCCTTTGTTTTTCCTCTTCCGTCAGTGTTCTTTGGTCTCTCTTTTGCTCCCTTTTCAGACGCTTTGGTTCGTCACCGCCCTTACCACCGCCTTCGTCTCGTCGTTACGAGTTCAACGAGTCCAGCCTCGTCACCGGAAACCACCGCACGCGCCGCCACACTCCGTCTGAAGTTCGCCGTCCAGTTGTCTCCGAGCAGTACTTTGTGCTCAGTTTTCAACCTCTTCCTGCCGTTTCGATTCGTCACCGCCGCTACCGTCGCCTTCCACTCGTTGCAAAGTTTTCAACGCCACCGGAATCACCGCCAAACTCCTCCGGACGCGCCGCCACGCGCCGTCTGAAGTTGGCTGTCCGGTTGCAGGCGTTCTCTTCCAGAAGCATCCGTCGCCGTTGGATCAGCGCTCCAGATCAACGGCTCATCAAAGCCCACGTGGCAGCCAGAAGAGAGACGAACCGCGCCCGACCCGCGAGACCGACCCGACCCGACCCTCCCGCCCGCGCGCCACCTCGCGCCCTGTCAGCTATTGACGTGTCCTGCGTCTCCAATCCCCGTGTGCCACGTGTCATTGCTTGTTGACGTGGCTGCTGACGTGGAATCTGACGTAGCGGCTGACGTGGCAGACAGTGGGACCCTCCCTAAGGTTTTTTGGTGAGCTCTTTCCGATTCTGCACTCCGATTTCTCATTTTCTGCTCCGAAATTGCCGTTTTCTCTCCTCTCTTTGATCTTTGTAACTGCTATCATGGAAAAGCCAGATGTTTTTGCTGCCACCGATAGAAAGGGTAAATTCTGTCGAAATTGTAACCGTTCTGGGCACCTCTTCCCCGACTGTCCTTCTGTTGAATGTCGCACATGCCACCAGAAAGGTCATCTTAGCTACCATTGTTCACAGCTGTTCTGCCGTTACTGCAAGCTCTCGGGACATTTAATTACTGCCTGTCCTACTCGCCCACCACGTCCTAGTCCACTCAACTCGTCTCCTGTCTCTCTTTCTGATATTGCATCTCTTCTTCAGCGTCTTCTCTCTGTTTCTGGTAATACCCCTGCTGCTTTTTCCACCTCTCCAGGTAATTCTAAATGGTACTTTGACTCGGGTTGCTTTAATCACATGTCTCCGTTGCGTAATATTTTCTCGTCCATGTCTACCACTACAAATGGACCTACTGTCAATACTGCAAATGGATCCCTCTTGCACGCAACACACAAGGGTTCTATATCCCAATCAACTCTTAATCTTCCTGATACTTATTATGTTCCCAAATTAAACTTCAATCTTATTTCATTTGGTCAACTTGTTGATCTGGGTTTTGAAGTCACTTTTTCTGTTTCTGGTTGTCGTGTACAGGATCCTCGGACGGGACAAATCATCGGGACTGGACGTAAGGTCGGAAGGTTGTTTGAATTGGAGAATCTTCATATTCCTTCTGTACCAAATCTCTGTGCTGCTTCTTCTCCCTCTACCCTCCACTTATGGCATCAGCGTCTTGCCCACACCTCCTTAGGAAAACTACGTCCTCTTGTCTCTCGGGGTGTTTTAGGTCAGGTTCCAAATGAATCTTTTGATTGTATTTCTTGTCAAACTGCCAAACAACCTGCTTTATCTTTTCACAATAATTCATCTCTTGCTTGCTCTCCTTTTGATCTCATTCACTCTGATGTTTGGGGCCCCGCTCCCACTGCCTCTATGGGCGGAGCTCGATACTTTGTCGTTTTCATTGATGATTATTCCCGTTTTACTTGGGTTTATTTGATGACTAATCGCCATGAGTTACCTCAGATCTATATCAATTTTGCTACTATGATTAAAACTCAGTTTTCCAAGGTCATTAAGGTTTTTCGACGTGATAATGCTATGGAATACCGTGATTCCAAACTCTTAGCCTTTCTTGCAGAACAGGGTACCTTGTCTGAGTTTTCTTGTCCTGGTACATCTCAACAAAATGGTAGAGCTGAACGCAAACACCGTCACATTCTTGACTCCGTCCGTGCAATGCTCCTTTCTTCTTCGTGTCCTGAACGTACTTGGGGTGAAGCTGTTCTTACTGCTGTTCATGTTATCAATAGACTCCCTTCTTCTGTTCTTGGTAATGTTACTCCCTTTGAGCGTCTTTATCATACCTCCCCAGATTATAGTTCTCTTCGAGTTTTTGGTTGTGTATGTTTTGTTCTTCTTCAGCCTCATGAACATAGTAAACTTGAACCTCGGGCTCGTATGTGTTGTTTTCTTGGTTATGGCACTGAACACAAGGGTTATCGTTGTTGGGATCCTCTCTCTAAACGTATTCGTATATCTCGTCATGTTGTCTTCTGGGAGCACCACATGTTTTCTCGATTCTCATCCTTTGAGTCGATTCCTACTACTCAGTCACCTTTGTTTACTAACCCTAATGTTGATCTTTTTCCTAGTAATGATTCTACAGATTCTATCTCGTGTGACCCTCCACAGCCTCCTGTTCTTCCGCCTTCTCCATCTCCCGATGATTCCAGACCGGCCGATGATCCTGCTCCTACCGCCATGCCTCCTCCTCTCGCTCGTTCTTCTAGGGTACGGCATCCACCTCCTCATCTTCTTGATTACCATTGCTTTTCTACTATTCTTCATCAACATGAACCTAAGACATTCAGAGAAGCCTCCTCAAACCCAAATTGGCAACAAGCAATGCAAGAAGAATTACAGGCACTTGAAAAAGCACACACCTGGGATCTGGTTGATCCTCCTTCTGATCAGGAAATTGTGGGCAGTAGATGGGTATACAAGATCAAGACTCGCTCTGATGGCTCTATTGACCGTTATAAGGCCCGCTTGGTTGCTCAAGGTTGTACGCAAGAGTATGGTATTGATTATGAAGAGACTTTTGCCCCTGTCGCTCGTCTTACGTCTGTTAGAGCTCTTCTTGCCATTGCCGCGGTTAAAAAATGGTCTCTCAGTCAGATGGATGTGAAGAATGCATTTCTTAATGGGGATTTGAAAAAGAAAGTCTATATGAAGCCACCTCCGGGATATCCTTGTCCTTCTAATAAGGTTTGTCTCCTTCGCAAGGCACTTTATGGACTTAAGCAAGCTCCTCGTGAATGGTTTGACAAGTTCAGCACTACCATATGCAGTCTTGGTTTTACTTCTAGCCCTCATGAGCATGCGCTCTTCATTCGTAAAAGCGAACGTGGAGTTGTTCTTCTACTTTTGTATGTTGATGACATGATCATTACTGGTGATGATGTTGATGGTATCTCTGATCTCAAGGCCTCACTTCACCGTACCTTTGAGATGAAAGATCTTGGTTCTCTCAGTTATTTTCTTGGTCTTGAGGTCATCTCCACCGATGATGGCATCTATCTCTCTCAGGCTAAGTATGCTTCAGATCTTCTTGCTCGCGCTGGGATTACCGATAGTCGCACTGAGTCTACTCCTCTTGAACCTAATGTTCGATTTACCCCTATGGATGGCACTATTTTGGATAATCCGACTCTCTATCGACAGTTAGTTGGCGGTCTCGTCTACTTGACTGTCACCCGACCAGACATCGCCTATCCAGTTCATGTACTTAGCCAGTTCTTGTCCGCTCCTCGTACTACTCACTATGCGGCAGTTCTACGCATTCTTCGCTACATCAAAGGCACTCTATTTCATGGCCTTTATTTTCCTGCCCATTCCTCTTTGTCTCTTCAGGCTTACTCCGATGCTGATTGGGCTGGTGATCCCACTGATCGTCGTTCTACTACTGGTTACTGTTTGTTTCTTGGCGACGCTCTCATTTCTTAGCGTGCTAAGA